>NW_027210849.1:410000-412500 GCF_029030835.1 Brachyistius frenatus | reverse complement strand
TATAACTGGATCAGGCTGATGATGTGTTTAGTCTCAATGAGAACTAATAACACGTTATCCTTTAAACAGGACGTCAATAACATGATCAATGCATTAGAAAGTTGACAGTAGTGCGGTAAACAAAAGCTTTATTATTTTACATTAATAAAGGCACAGACGTGGAATGCATGTCTTTTTAATATTCTTCATCATCTTCTTCTTCTTCCTCTCCCACACCATCAGTTCCAGCCTCCTCGTAATCCTTCTCCAGAGCGGCCATGTCCTCTCTGGCCTCAGAGAACTCGCCCTCCTCCATCCCCTCACCTACGTACCAGTGAACGAAGGCCCGCTTGGCGTACATCAGATCGAACTTGTGGTCGAGCCGAGCCCAAGCCTCTGCTATAGCGGTGGTGTTGCTCAGCATGCACACGGCCCTCTGGACCTTCGCCAGGTCTCCACCGGGAACTACGGTGGGCGGCTGGTAGTTGATGCCCACCTTGAAACCGGTGGGGCACCAGTCCACAAACTGGATGGAGCGCTTGGTTTTGATGGTGGCGATGGCTGCGTTGACGTCTTTGGGCACCACGTCTCCACGGTACAAGAGGCAGCAGGCCATGTACTTGCCGTGGCGAGGGTCACATTTCACCATCTGATTGGCCGGCTCGAAGCAGGCGTTGGTGATCTCTGATACGGTAATCTGCTCGTGGTAAGCTTTCTCAGCAGAGATGACGGGGGCGTAGGTGGCCAGAGGGAAGTGGATACGGGGATAGGGCACCAAGTTGGTCTGGAACTCTGTCAGATCAACATTGAGGGCGCCGTCAAAACGAAGGGACGCAGTGATGGAGGACACGATCTGACTCATCAGCCTGTTCAGGTTGGTGTAGGAGGGACGCTCGATGTCCAGGTTCCTATGGCAGATGTCGTAGATGGCCTCGTTATCTACCATGAAGGCGCAGTCGGAGTGCTCGAGGGTGGTGTGGGTGGTCAGGATAGCGTTGTAGGGCTCCACCACGGCGGTGGACACCTGGGGAGCCGGGTAGACGGAGAACTCCAGCTTGGACTTCTTGCCGTAGTCGACGGACAGACGCTCCATCAGCAGGGAGGTGAAACCGGAACCGGTGCCGCCGCCGAAGCTGTGGAAAATCAGGAAGCCCTGAAGACCGGTGCACTGGTCAGCCTGAGGACAGGAGGGAGACACGGAAACCACACATGAGACAATTATAGCAGTTACTTTGCATTTCTATCATTCGTCTTCTGTGAACTCACCCACCAGTTTGCGGATCCTGTCCAGAACCAGGTCGATGATCTCCTTTCCGACGGTGTAGTGTCCGCGGGCGTAGTTGTTGGCAGCATCCTCCTTGCCGGTGATCAGCTGCTCAGGGTGGAACAGCTGGCGGTAGGTCCCAGAGCGCACCTCATCTGAGGAGACGAAAACAGGCTTTGAATTAGATGTGGTTTATTGACGTTTATATATTTCAGTGCTATTTACTCAAATGAAAGTTGAGCCAGAAGAGACGAGGTCACCGATGACGGTGGGCTCCAGGTCCACGAACACAGCTCTGGGGACGTGTTTTCCAGCTCCGGTCACGCTGAAGAAGGTGTTGAAGGAGTCGTCTCCTCCTCCGATGGTCTTCTCGCCGGGCTTCTGTCCGTCCGGCTGGATCCCGTGTTCCAGGCAGTACAGTTCCCAGCATGCATTGCCAATCTGGACACCGGCCTGACCGACGTGGATGGAGATACACTCGCGCTGAAGGATAAACGATACTGAGCATTAAAGTCAACCAAAGATGTTTTAACAACTCCTAATAAATGTTCCAGACTAATGATAAATGAATCGGTTCAAAACCTCCGTTATTTGTGTCACCGGTTCGTTGGACCGAAGTCACCTGATAAACTCCACGACGTCACACTCACGTGACGCCTGATTGAAACCTTCTGGCTAATTATCGATGACTCTTAAAACATGATGAAGATTCAGTGCCGATGCTGATTGTTGGTAATCAGGAGACCGATGAACTAATATTTGGAACAGACAAATATTTGCAGTAAAAATGAAAATCTGTGTCAAAATTTTCAAAAGTAAATTCTAACACAAAACTTAATTTAAATGACTTTAAATAAATGAATGCTGCCAACATTAATCTTATTATGAAGGTATATTACAAGGTGGGAAGTTATCGTAAAAACAAAGAGATCTGTAATGAAGCACCAGCAGAACGTTTGATACGCGACAGAAGATTGACGGAGTGACTCAGACTGAACCGGGAGAGGACCGGGGGAGAACCGGGGAGAGGACCGGGGGGAGAGGACCGGGGGGAGGACCGGGGGGAGGACCGGGGGAGAGGACCGGGGGAGAGGGGACCGGGGGGAGGGACCGGGGGGAGGACCGGGGGAGAGGACCGGGGGGAGGACCGGGGGGAGGGGGGAGGACCGGGGGAGGGACCGGGGAGAGAGGACCGGGGAGAGGGACCGGGGGGAGAGGACCGGGGGAGAGGACCGGGGGAGAGGACCGGGGAGAGAG
>NW_027210849.1:372500-402500 GCF_029030835.1 Brachyistius frenatus | reverse complement strand
CGTGATATTAGAAGTACATGTGGAGCTGAAACGTTGTGTGTGTGTGTGTCTGTGTGTGTGTGTGTGTGTGTGTGTGTGTGTGTGTGTGTGTGTGTGTGTGTGTGTGTGTGTGTGTGTGTGTGTGTGTGTGTGTGTGTGTGTGTGTGTGTGTGTGTGTGTGTGTGTGTGTGTGTGTGTGTGTGTGTGTGTGTGTGTGTGTGTGTGTGTGTGTGTGTGTGTGTGTGTGTGTGTGTGTGTGTGTGTGTGTGTGTGTGTGTGTGTGTGTGTGTGTGTGTGTGTGTGTGTGTGTGTGTGTGTGTGTGTGTGTGTGTGTGTGTGTGTGTGTGTGTGTGTGTGTGTGTGTGTCTGTGTGTGTGTGTGTGTGTGTGTGTGTGTGTGTGTGTGTGTGTGTGTGTGTGTGTGTTCAGCGGTGCAGGTTGAGCAGTGTTCCCGGCAGCGTCTTCAGGTCCATCTGAGGCAGCAGCATGAAGCAGTAGAGCAGCAGCCACAGCAGCAGCAGCAGGTGGAGCTCCCAGATCTCACTGCACCTGAACACACCACACGAGGTCAGAGGTCAGAGGAGACACACAACCTGAAGACATCAGCAGCTCTGCTAACATGTCTCATTCTGTACAAAAACACCAGAACACACTGAAAGTTTGACTTCTACCTGTAAAGGTCTGTTATGTTCCAGTCAAACGTTCTCTAAACAGCTGCTGATCAGCTGACGTGTTCCCACTGATCAGCTGACGTGTTCCCACTGATCAGCTGACCTGTTCCCACTGATCAGCTGACGTGTTCCCACTGATCAGTCCGAACTGATTGCGCTCAAGGACGCAAGTCTGGCGCTGAAGGACACAAACGTCCTACAAACATCCCACAAACGTCTCACAAACGTCCCCCAAACATCTTAAATGTCCCACAAACATCCCACAAATGTCTCAAACGTCCCACAAATGTCTCACAAACGTCTCACAAACATCCCACAAACATCTCAAATGTCCCACAAACATCCCACAAACGTCTCAAACGTCCCACAAACGTCTCACAAACGTCCCACAAATGTCCCACACACGTCCCACAAATGTCTCACAAACGTCTCACAAATGTGTCACAAACATCCCGCACACGTCTCAAACGTCCCACAAACGTCCCCCAAACATCTTAAATGTCCCACAAACGTCTCACAAATGTCCCCCAAACATCTTAAATGTCCCACAAACATCCCACAAACGTCTCAAACGTCCCACAAACGTCTCACACACGTCCCACAAATGTCTCACAAACGTCTCACAAATGTGTCACAAACATCCCGCACACGTCTCAAACGTCCCACAAACGTCTCACAAACATCCCACAAACATCTCAAATGTCCCACAAACATCCCACAAACGTCTCAAACGTCCCACAAACGTCTGACAAACGTCTGACAAACGTCCCACAAACGTCTGACAAACGTCCAAACACACACGTCCCACAAATGTCTCACAAACGTCTCACAAATGTGTCACAAACATCCCACAAACGTCTCAAACATCCCACAAATGTCTCACAAACATCCCACAAACATCTCAAATGTCCCACAAACATCCCACAAACGTCCCACAAACGTCTGACAAACGTCCCACAAACGTCCCACACACGTCCCACAAATGTCTCACAAATGTGTCACAAACATCCCACAAACGTCTCAAACATCCCACAAATGTCTGACAAACATCCCACAAACATCTCAAACATCCCACAAATGTCTGACAAACGTCCCACAAACATCTTAAATGTCCCACAAACGTCCCACACACATCTCACAAACATCCCACAAACATCCCACAAACATCTCACACACGTCTCAAACATCCCACAAACATCCCACAAACGTCTCACAAACGTCCCACACACGTCTCAAATGTCCCACAAACATCTCACAAACGTCCCACATACGTCTCAAACGTCCCATAAACGTCTCAAACGTCCCTCAAACGTCTCACAAACATCTCACAAATGTCTCAAACATCCCACAAACGTTCCACAAACGTCCCACAAACATCCCACAAACATCTCAAACGTCCCACAAACGTCTCACAAACGTCCCACAAACGTCTCGGGGAAACATGTTCTCATATTTGTTCCTTATCTAGTTTTAACTCATGAGCTGTAAGAGTAAAAACAGTTTTTACCAGAAGGCGGCGTCCTGGTCGTGGTCTCCTGTCTGAGCAGCTCTCTGAGCATCCTGTGAACATCAGACACAGTCACATACAGCCATCATTGAGTTAACATCTGCACACAGGAGGAGAACCAGAGAACCGGAGAATCACAGAACCAGAGAACCGGAAAAACGGAGACCCAGAGAACCAGAGAACCAGAAAACCAGAGAGCCGGAGAACCAGAGAACCAGAGAATCGGACGCACCTTGGACTCAGCGAAGCGAGCTCCCTTCCTGTGACGGAGAATCGGAGCGATCTGGACTTCGTCCGGTCGGATGGAAGTTCTGGAGTCACTGCTGATGAGACAAAATCCGTCAGAACTTGACAGGAGAGGGCGGAACCAGGAAAAGCAGCAGCGATTGATAAATATCTTAAATCTTGAAACCCTCTGAATATCCAGAATGAAATTCAACACGACTCGCTGTCCAAATGTGGTTTAAAAACTGAAGAGACTGAATTCTTACGAATTTCTCCTTTAAGCTGCAGTCATTCATTTTCCTTCACTGGAAACTCTAAACAGAACGTTTATGGAAGTACGTATCAGAGCGGGCGGTCCACTGGTACATCACTAGTGGAGGACTAAGAATAGAAACCTACCTCTGAGTGTGTGTGTGTTCCCCGACAGAGACCGGACTCTGTGTCTCCGCCTCCCGGAGGTCTGAGAGGGCGTGTCCGTACAGACGTCCTGCTGGCGTGTCCCCATGAGACGAGCGCTGCTGCTGGGACTCAGATGATGCTTCTTGGACAGTCTCAGAGATCAGCTGATGGAGACAGACAGATGTTGATCAGGGACAGATGTTGATCAGGGATAGATGTTGATCAGGGACAGATGTTGATCAGGGACAGATGGAGGCAGTAAGAGTGTCTTTGTGAGGACGGGTCGTGTCTCAGTCACTGAGGTTCACATCAGGACATTTAACATATGCTGGTCAGTGGATCTCCACCACTGCAACATCTGGATGAAACTGGATGTGTTTTGCCATGAAATGAATCCTAAAGAGTTGGAGGGACTTTAAAAAGACAAACTCCATTTTAATAATCAGATCACCATTAAATTTATTACGATTTAATGACCACAGTCTGGTTGTTTAGAGGAGGAACGATCTCCTCCCTCAGGATGAGGAGGAACATCAACATAGAACATCATTAAGTTAACCTCCTCAACATCCACGAGGTGTTTTTATCAGCTGACAGACGGATGGACAACAACACTTTCAGAGCTGCAGAGACTGGAATGAGACTCACCTGGTCCTGCTCCTCCATCAGAACCACCTCGTCCCTGAAGTCTTCCTCCATCAGAACCACCCCGTCCCTGAAGTCTTCCTCCATCCGCTCCAGTTGTTGGTTTTCTGGTGTCGTCTGTGAAGTCGGCGCCGGCTGCAGAGCGGAGACGCTCAGGACAGACGGCCAGCTCTGCAGCTCGGAGTCCAGCGGTTCTGTAAACATGGGTTCCTCTTTGTCCGGGTAGAACAGGTCCATGGGCTCAACCAGGTCGCCGACCAGATCCTCCGGAGGAGAGTCTGTATAAAAGGAGTTCCTGGACTCATGAGCCGGTTCACCACAGACCAGCCCGTCTGTCTTTGAGGGGAGCGGACGGCCAGAGACGGTGTCCACCGGTTTGTCCCGGTGTCCCTCCGGCATATCCGCTGAATCTGTGTCCCGCTCAGTGTTGGTGAGTTCTGTTCCGGCCGTCGGGTCATCTCCTGCCTGAGACTTGTCCTGAGGAGACGGACGGTTCTGTTCGTCCTCACTGATTGTGTCTGTCCCACATCCGACTCCACCAGAGGACCTGCTGAGGTTCTGTCCGTCTGCATCGTCCAGCATTTCACTTTCTAGTGCTGGTTTGCCATTTTCTGATGTTGGACAGGAGGGATTCTCCACGGGGACTTTGTCTTCGTCTTCAGTGGACACACGGCTCAGTTCATCTGGGCTTATAGGACATTTAACATCCGGGTCGGTTCCCTCACTTCCTTGGTCCAGATCTTTGTCCTCCTGTCTTTCTGGGACACCTTGTTCCTCGTCCTCCGGCTCCTCCGGCTCACTGGAGATGGAGATCAGAGGGACGACCATGTCCACGCCGGGAACCGGACTTCTTTCTGATGCTCCCTCCTGATTGGCCGAAAGTGTGTTCCTCTCTGGGTCGTCTCTCAAAAGTCCTTCACTGGCTTGGTCTTGTGTTTCTCCGTCATCTTCGTGACTGTTTCCGGTTTCCTGACGTTCAGTTTGTCCTTCGTGGTTCTGAACAGAAATGACGTCCATGTCTTTCTTCGGATCGTCCAGCTGTCCTGAAGTCCTGTTTGTCTCCACGAGTTCAGGCGGAGGTGGTTCCGTGTTGGAGATCAGTTGGATCCGATCTGGTTCGTCAGCATTACGTAGACCTTGAGCAGCGGACTGGGCCGGTACTTCAGCATTCCCTGGACCAAAAGAAGGTTCTTGTTCTTGATCTTTCTGAAGCTGACTGACATCCGTCTGTTCAGAGTCCACTTCTCTTATAATCTCAGCTTCGCTCTGATCCGGGACCAGCTCTGTTGCTACGTCCTGGTTCTGGTTCTGGAGGTTTTCCTCAAGTGGTCCCTGGACTCGGCCCTGGCTGCTCTCCAGAGAGCTCAGAGAGTAAATCCCTTCATCGGTGTAGGAGTCCGTGATGGACGGGACCGGTCCTTCGTCCAGAGGAGTCACGTCCACTGGCGTGGCCCGGTACACTTCCCAGGCCGTCCCGCTGTCACACAGCGAGCTGTCGCTGCGGCTCTCGCCGAACTTCCCTCCCGACTCAGAGTCCAGCCAGGAGTCCGGGGAGCCGATGGCCGAGTCCCCGACCAGCGACTCGGTGTTCACAGACTCTGGTACCGAGGACCCGGTCGGAGACTGACTGGAGGACGGCTGAGGGGACTCAGAGCTGGTGGAGACCTCCTTGGTGGGTACTTTGGGTTCTTCGGGCACACTGCTGGACACGTCGCCCACGTGGGGGGGATCATCTAGAACGTCTTCACTGGACCAGGACCGAGCCGCAGCCCTGAAGGACGGAGACGGGAGGCCTCGGTCCTCTGAGATGGAGGAGGTTAAGATTCTGGGCGGAGCCTGGATGGCGTCCCTCTGGAACATGGAGGAGCGCTCCTTCACGCTGCCTCGCTGGACTCCGTTCTTCAACAGCTCCGAGTTGGCGTCTCTGAAGTTCAGTCGGCCCATCGAGACGCTGCGCTCGATCAGCTGGGAGGTGTCCTCCGGCTGGGAGACAAGACAGGAAGTTAGGACCACGTGTTTGATGCTCGGCCGTCCATGTTAGTGTCGGGGAGCCTCACCTCCTCCGTGCCGGGGAAGTGCTCCAGGAACTGGGACACGTAGGTGATGATGGCCTGCTCACACGGTGCGTTCATGGTCACATCTGGACATAAAAACACAGCGAGGCTCCGAGTCAGTCGTCATGACGAATGTTAGATCTGAAGTCTGAATGGAAGCAGGACGATGTTCACATCTGATGTTACACTTAAAAATGAGGTTCGCTTCTTTTCCCTGAGAGCACCTCACCTCACCTCACCTCACCTCACCTCACCTCACCTCACCCCACCTCACCTCACCTCACCTCACCTCACCTCACCTCACCCCACCTCACCTCACCTCACCTCACCTCACCTCACCTCACCTCACCTCACCTCACCTCACCTCACCCCACCTCACCTCACCTCACCTCACCTCACCTCACCTCACCTCACCTCACCTCACCCCACCCCACCCCACCCCACCCCACCTCACCTCACCTCACCTCACCTCACCTCACCTCCCTCCCTCACCTCACCTCACCTCACCTCACCTCACCTCACCTCACCCCACCTCACCTCACCTCACCCCACCTCACCCCACCCCACCTCACCCCACCCCACCTCACCTCACCTCACCTCACCTCACCTCACCTCACCTCACCTCACCTCACCTCACCACACCTCACCTCACCCCACCCCACCTCACCCCACCCCCTCCCCACCCCACCTCACCCCACCCCTCCCCACCCCACCTCACCCCTCCCCACCCCACCTCACCTCACCTCACCACACCCCACCCCACCTCACCCCACCCCACCCCACCCAACCTCACCCCACCCCACCCCAACCTCACCCTCACCTCGCCCATGATGAACACATTAGAGACACTGCCGTCACCGCTGAGACGGCTCTTTGTTTCCTTCAGAGAGCCTGCAGTTTATCATTAGAGGTGAATTTCAGTGCTAACTAGGTGATGGTAGTGACCAGATGGTGGTGACATGTAAGGTCAGGTGTGCTGTGGTTACCCTCGGGCTCCAGCAGCCGTGGTATCCCCAGGCTGTAGTGGGCTATCCTGAAGGCGTCCTCCAGGTTCTCCCTGGCGCTCCTCAGCAGGGCCTTCCTCATGTCCACCAGGCTGGAGTCGATGGACTTGATGACAGCCAGGAAGGACAGACCGCTCGTCCAGCTCTTCCCAAAGTCCTGCACCGCCACGCCGTACCTACGGAGAGACGGTCCGGAGACAAACTCAGAGAGAGACACCACATTACCTCGTCACTGTTTTCGGAGGCGGAGCCTGCAGTCTTTATGTCCCACAGTAGACTCACTTGCGTGTCCTCTTCTGCACCCACTGCAGCAGCTTCTTGATGGCCCTGCTGTGCTCCCTCATGGCGGCGGAGGCCGACTGCCTCTCGTCTGACGGTGAGCTGCAGTGGGAGGCGTCGGAGTCGGAGCTGGTGGGGATGGAGGACAGGCTGGAGGTGGAGGGGAACTGGCTCCGGATGTTCCCCGTCAGCTCCTTGATCTGCGAGGAGACACATAGATGGATCAACTTCTCTTTCAGGCCGTTCAGTATCGAATCCCACTGTGTTATTTTACCAGGCTGTGTTACGCTGACACTTCACCTGACAACGTGCTATTAATACCAATAAGAATAATCACAGTCCTGAGCAGCTGCAGAGAGCTCAGAGGTTACGTTCCTCCTCTCTGTGCTGCTCACAGACCTCCACCAGAGAGAGAGAGGTCGCCGTGGAAACATGAAACGTACATTAAACAGAAACCATCCCGGGTATAAAGTCAGACCTGCTCTGGCTTCAAATCCTGTTTAAAGACAACAAACTGGTCAAAATCCCAGACTCTAAAATGACTTATTGCGTAACGGTTACCGTGGTAACAGGATGCAAACACAGAATCGGAGTCCGTCAATCATCCAAAGGATCTGGGTTCAGTTTACTCGTCAGAGTCACGGCGACGGTGGAAATAGCAGCATCACGTCAGCTCTGCAGGAGAACCTGCTCCGTTAATGGTGAGATCAACACCAGCAGCGCCACCCGCAGCGCCACCCGCAGCTTACACACTGATGTTGCAACGGTTTCTTACTCCTGACCTCATCTCAGAGATGAACACACAGATGATGTGATGACGAGGTTTTAAATAAAATGACGGATCAGAACAAATCGTCAGGAGGAAGTTTCTGACCTGGAAGAAGAGGATGATGTTCCAGATGAGTCCCAGGATGATGGAGGAGTTTCCGTCAGCAACATCAACTGCATCGATGCTGACCAGCTTCACCTGAGGACACACACGTTGTGTATGCAGCAGCGATATTCATTCATGGAGCAGGAAACAACCGACACACTCACGTTTCTCTCCTCCAGGAAACACAGCACCTTGGCGATGTTGTTGAGTCTGAAGATACGATGGGAGGACTTCTTGAACCCTTGAAGCTGTGAGTTCATTCAGAATATATAAAAATATATAAACTGCTTACACGATGACAACAACAACAACAACAACAACAACAACAACAACAACTACTGCTCAGTTTACATGTGTGAAAATGAAAGTGTTTCAGTCTGACCAGTTTGCAGCCGGAGAGCTCCTCTAGCAGAGCCATGAGGATACGACCGTCCTGGATGTCCTGGAAGAGGTCGTGGACCTCAATGGGAGGGTCACACTGAGGACAAGAGACAGACAGAGAGGACAGACAGGAAACAGACAGGAGACAGAGGCCCCCCCCCCCCCCCCCCCCCCCCCCCCCCCCCCCCCCCCCCCCCCCCCCCCCCCCCCCCCCCCCCCCCCCCCCCCCCCCCCCCCCCCCCCCCCCCCCCCCCCCCCCCCCTGGGGACAGAGGGGAAACCGAGAGGAGACAGAGGGGAGACACAGAGGAGACAGAGGGGAGACAGAGGGGAGCGTTAACTGCCACTTTTAATACACTGATTCCTAAATATAAATAAACATAAACTGGAATAAGTCTGTCTTTAATGATTGAAGTCTGAGGACATATATGGACATGTCTGCACTGTGTGTGTGTGTGTGTGTGTGTGTGTGAGGGGGGGGGGGGCTGACTGGAACTTTCCAAGATGACAGAAGACAAATGTGTGATTGTCAGTTAGTGGGTCAGAGAGAGAGAGAGAGAGAGAGAGAGAGAGAGAGAGAGAGAGAGAGAGAGAAGCTCATTGTGGGACAGAAAACAAAAGGCTGGAGGAGACTCTGCGACTCACCCAGACTCAGACAGACTCACCCAGACTCACCCCGACTAACCTAGACTCACCCAGACTCAGACAGACTCACCCCGACTCACCCAGACTCAGACAGACTCACTCCGACTCATCCCGACTAACCTAGACACACCCAGACTCAGACAGACTCACCCCGACTAACCTAGACTCACCCAGACTCAGACAGACTCATCCCGACTCACCCCGACTCAGACAGACTCAGACAGACTCACTCAGACTCAGACAGACTCAGACAGACTTAGACAGACTCACTCAGACTCAGACAGACTCAGACAGACTCACCCAGACTCGCCCCGACTCACCCAGACTCACACAGACTCAGACAGACTCACCCAGACTCACCCAGACTCAGACAGACACAGACACACTTACCCAGACTCACCCCGACTCACTCAGACCCAGACTCAGACAGACTCACCCCGACTCACCCTGATTCAGACAGACTCACCCAGACTCAGACAGACTCACCCAGACTCACCCCGACTCACCCAGACTCAGACAGACTCACCCAGACTCACCCAGACTCAAACAGACTCAGACAAACTCACCCAGACTCAGACAGACACAGACAGACTCACCCAGACTCACCCCGACTCACCCAGACTCACCCAGACTCACCCAGACTCAAACAGACTCAGACAAACTTACCCAGACTCACCCCGACTCACTCAGACCCAGACTCAGACAGACTCACCCCAACTCACCCTGATTCAGACAGACTCACCCAGACTCAGACAGACTCACCCAGACTCACCCAGACTCAAACAGACTCAGACAAACTCACCCCGACTCACCCCGATTCAGACAAACTCACCCAGACTCACCCCACCATCCTTCTGTCTGTACGTAAACTGGTTGCTTCAGCTGTTTTTTAGGAGGATAAACTACAGCAGGACATCGCTTTGTTTCCATGCCGACGCAAACTGGAGACACGCTGACCTCCATCTATTCTGAAGAACATCGTACTACTGCACCTTAACAGACCGTTTAGGTCAGTGATAGAGAGCAACAGGATTTATTGTTTCTGGATATTTAAAGATAACAGACTGTTTTCTTTACTAGTTTATACATTTTTATTTTCATTTTATAGACAAAAAGTGAAGAAATTAAGCAGAAAATGAGCAGCAGATTATCTGATGATGAAAATGATCAAAAGTAAACAGGTAAACATGCTCAGTAAACAGAAACAGGACACTTCCTGAAGACTTTTTCATCACAACAGCAACATACTAAGTTTGAAATAAACTGCTGCATTAATAGAAATGAAGATGCTGTTTCTAAATGTCCTCTGTGACAGTTCTCCATCAGTCACATGATGAAGATGGAACATATCCTGGCTTAAATTTACACATTGATTTCTTTAACTCTGTATTTTCTTTTTTTATGATAAAGGAGATGCAGAAATAATAACTACAACAGCTCATTTAATCGATGTGTCTTCTTCCTCCCTGACGGTGTTGACAGGACATTTCTCCTGGATGTGACCCAGACCACTGAGCAGGAGCCCCCCCCCCTCCCCCCGCTGACCGTACATGCAGCCCTGCAGTGAGTCATGTGACATCACCACGGCTCCCTCCGATTGGCTCTTTACAGCCCAGTGACACTTTAACTACGGGCCACATGTATAATTCAGAGTGAGGGTAACTGCTGTTTATGTTCTGCACGTGTCTGAGCTGCAGAGGAAGACACGCACTGAGCATGCTCAGTAGTCTCTGCTGGCTGTTACAGGCATGAACACGCTGCTTCTCTGAGGTTTGGGGCTGAAATGTCATAAAAGAAAGATGATCTTGTTCCACTCAGGTCGGATCAAGGAAGCTGAACAAACCTTTTCTAGATGGAGGTTCATCCATCGGGTGAACGTTCTCTTCTGCACCACTTCTCTTTCAACTGCAACACAGAAACAGGAAGTCAGCCATCAGCAGCAGGAAGCCAGTGAGCACCAATCAGAGTAAAAGAGACGTCAGTCTGTACAGACCCACGAGGTCCTCACAGGCCTGAGTGAGTCTCAGGTAAAACACCTGAGGCCTGAGTGAGTCTCAGGTAAAACACCTGAGGCCTGAGTGAGTCTCAGGTAAAACACCTGAGGTCTGAGTGAGTCTCAGGTAAAACACCTGAGGTCTGAGTGAGTCTCAGGTAAAACACCTGAGGCCTGAGTGAGTCTCAGGTAAAACACCTGAGGTCTGAGTGAGTCTCAGGTAAAAACGCAGGTATTGTTTTCTTCTGTTCTTAAAATGATGCATTCAAATTCAAATTATTTTCTTTGAGGTTTTTCCATTTAATTATGGCACAGTTAAATTCAATTAAAGAAAGTAAATTACTTTGAATATATAATAATTCACAAGTTTTAAAGAAAACAAGGAGACATTTTATAGTGTTGGTTCTGATATTCAGCTGAATTTCTTTTAAGGAATAAAGCATGGACTCTAAATCATAGACCCATGTGTCTTATTTTGTCTGATATGATTCCAGATTCTCCATTTAGTTTTACAAAATGTAAAATATTTATGTTTGGAATAAAGAACATTATGAAATACAACAGCTCTCTGGTCTCTCTTTAATCAGTGCAGAGTTATTATATAATAATAAGTTACTGTTATGGATTGGGACTGCAGCATTAAATATTAGGAGTAACTATGGGAGGAGTTACTATAGGAGGGTTACTATGGGAGGGGTTACTGTGAGAGGGTTACTATAGGAGGGTTACTATGAAGGGGTTACTATAGGAGGGTTACTATGGGAGGGGTTACTGTGAGAGGGTTACTATAGGAGGGTTACTATGAAGGGGTTACTATAGGAGGGTTACTATAGGAGGGTTACTATAGGAGGGTTACTATAGGAGGGTTACTATGAGAGGGTTACTATAGGAGGGTTACTATGAAGGGGTTACTATAGGAGGGTTACTATAGGGGTTACTATGAAGGGGTTACTATAGGAGGGTTACTATGGGAGGGGTTACTGTGAGAGGGTTACTATGGGAGGGTTACTATGAAGGGGTTACTATAGGAGGGTTACTATGAGAGGGGTTACTATGAGAGGGTTACTATGAGAGGGGTTACTATGAGAGGGTTACTATAGGAGGGTTACTATGAGAGGGGTTACTATGAGAGGGTTACTATAGGAGGGTTACTATGAAGGGGTTACTATAGGAGGGTTACTATGGGAGGGTTACTATAGGAGGGTTACTATAGGAGGGGTTACTGTGAGAGGGTTACTATGGGAGGGTTACTATAGGAGGGGTTACTATGAGAGGGTTACTATAGGGGGGTTACTATGAAGGGGTTACTATAGGAGGGTTACTATGGGAGGGTTACTATGGGAGGGGTTACTGTGAGAGGGTTACTATGGGAGGGTTACTATAGGAGGGGTTACTGTGAGAGGGTTACTATGGGAGGGTTACTATGAGAGGGTTACTATAGGGGGGTTACTATGAAGGGGTTACTATAGGAGGGTTACTATGGGAGGGTTACTATAGGAGGGTTACTATAGGAGGGGTTACTGTGAGAGGGTTACTATGGGAGGGTTACTATAGGAGGGGTTACTATGAGAGGGTTACTATAGGGGGGTTACTATGAAGGGGTTACTATAGGAGGGTTACTATGGGAGGGTTACTATGGGAGGGGTTACTGTGAGAGGGTTACTATGGGAGGGTTACTATAGGAGGGGTTACTATGAGAGGGTTACTATAGGAGGGTTACTATGAAGGGGTTACTATAGGAAGGTTACTATGGGAGGGGTTACTGTGAGAGGGTTACTATGGGAGGGTTACTATAGGAGGGGTTACTATGAGAGGGTTACTATAGGAGGGTTACTATGGGAGGGTTACTGTGAGAGGGTTACTATGGGAGGGTTACTATGGGAGGGGTTACTATGGGAGGGTTACTATGGGAGGGGTTACTATGGGAGGGTTACTATGGCAGCACAGTCAGCTCTTCATTGTTATGTCCAGAATGGA
This sequence comes from Brachyistius frenatus, assembly GCF_029030835.1. Lineage (NCBI taxonomy): Eukaryota > Metazoa > Chordata > Actinopteri > Embiotocidae > Brachyistius > Brachyistius frenatus. The sequence continues at coordinate 389,869 of NW_027210849.1, read as the reverse complement.
TCAGCGGAGACACACTGATAATCTGCTGTGGTCCTCTGAGGCTAACGAGAGCTCTGCTGTGATCACCGATCGTTTCCATCGATCTGTAACCTGACGGGCCGACAGTCGTCTCACTCTGTCCTCTCTGCTTCGCTGTTGGTATTCAAGAGGTGTCACTGAGGCTTTATTTCATGAATCATTGTCAGAGCAGACACAGGAAGGGGAGCCGTTTTACTGCCCCTTTTGTATTCTCACTGGCCCGGTAGCCAACAAACATCTCTTTTACTAGAAACAGGGTTTCCAGTCAGACGTGAAACTCTCTGACTGTCACTGACACTGAAACTGCCTAACCTCGAATCAACAGACAAACAGGATGTTGTGCTGAGCAGACAACAGACATCATTTCATCTCCATCATTTTACAAACTAAACTGTTTTCAGTACAAAACCTTTCACTGCTTCAACCTGCTGCACAATTATTAGTTTTACAAATTTTATATTTTGTTTTCTGTTGTCTATTTTTATCACTCTGTAGCCAAAGCTCTTGAAATTTACAATTTCCTACATATTTGCGTTAGAAACTTATTGACGAATGGAAGGAGGATCAAACCATTTAGGGAGGACGGGAAACACGTGAAATAAAAAACATATGAAAAAAACTACATGGAAAATATTATGTTTTTATAAATGACAACTTGACTTTAAACATGCAAACAAAATTCCCTGATATTCCAGGACTTCGTCCAAAAAAATGATCCAATCAGCTGACTGTCTCTGTCTGGAAAAGAGTTCTAAAAATTCCCTGATATTCAATGAAATTCCATGATTATAATTAATTATTCATACTATAATTAATTATTCATACATACAGTAAAGTTCCAGTTACATTCAGTTTTTATTGAAAGAAGAACAGAAGCAAATTTCTGAGAAATGTTGACAGATTCAGTTAATTCTTAAAATCGGCATGTTTTTAATTTTAAAAGGTAAAATGTGCTTTGGGGGAGGAGCCACAAACTGTTGACAAAAAGATTTAACAGGATACTTTAACGTTCATTTTAAAAGATGAACCTGAAAGTGAAGCACCGTCCTCTTCTACACAATAATACACAAGTACACACACTCCAACAACACACAGACACACAAACACTCAGACACACAAACACACTCCAACAACACACAGACACACAAACACTCAGACACACAAACACACTCCAACAACACACAGACACACAAACACTCAGACACACAAACACACTCCGACAACACACAGACACACAAACACTCAGACACACAAACACTCAGACACACAAACACACTCCAACAACACACAGACACACAAACACTCAGACACACAAACACAGACACACAATCCGACAACAAGTCCTTTCCCCGTCAGAAGACACGTTTGCTTCTCAGATTACTTCCTGAGCTTCAGGTGTGTTCAGACCGGACACATTATTCTCCCTCTGAACATGATGAGGTCATCTCACACACACTTCCTGTTTGCTTAGAGTGTGTCTGTCAGGTGGGAGACCAAAGCAGCGGGAGATCGTCACCGTAGACGTAATTATATACATACATACATACATATATATATATATATATATATATATATATATATATATATATATATGTCTATGACCTCATGGTTCAGACTGAAGGTTTAACTCAGTTTAATATCACTGTTCTCAGATCAGCTGGCTGGAGACTGAAATCTCTCATTTGTTTGTCATGCAAACAGACTACAGGCTCCACATGTCTGCTGACTGCAGCATGAATGATGGGACGGGCGGCGGGGGGGGGGGGGGGGCAAGGGGGACAAGAGGGACAAGGGTTAAGGGGTGGGGTGGGGGGTGAGCAAATACAATTAAGTGGGACTTAATAAACACACATCTATTAAAGACTTCTGTGGCTTCTTTGTTCTGTGGATACAAACAAAGCATATGTCTCCTACTGTCTCTTACTGTCTCTTACTGTCTGCCTCTGTCTCCTGTTGTCTCCTACAGTCTCCTACTGTCTCTTACCGTCTCTTACTGTCTGCTACTGTCTCCTGTTGTCTCCTACAGTCTCCTACCATCTCTTGTTGTCTCCTACTGTCTCTTATTGTCTCCTATTGTCTCCTACTGTCTCCTATTATCTCCTACAGTCTCCTACTGTCTCCTAATATCTACTATCGTCTCCTACTGTCTCCTATTGTGTCCTACTATCTACTATTGTCTCCTACTGTCTCCTATTGTCTCCTACTGTCTCCTACTGTCTACTATTGTCTGCTATTGTCTCCTACTATCTACTATTGTCTCCTACTATCTCTTATTGTCTCCTACTCTCTCTTACTATCTACTATTGTCTCCTACTATCTACTATTGTCTCCTACTGTCTCTTATTGTCTCCTACTCTCTCTTACTATCTACTATTGTCTCATACTATCTACTATTGTCTCCTACTTCTCTTATTGTCTTCTACTGTCTCTTATTGTCTCCTACTATCTACTATAATCTCCTACTATCTACTATTGTCTCCTATTGTCTCCTACTGTCTCTTATTGTCTCCTACTATCTACTATTGTCTCCTACTGTTTCCTATTGTCTCCTACAATCTACTATTGCCTCTTACTGTCTCTTATTGTCTCCTACTATCTACTATGGTCTCATACTGTCTCCTCCTGTCTCCTACTGTCTCACAGACCACAGACCAGTAGAGGAGGTGGAACTCGAGCTTCGTCTCCACCTGATGAAGAGGAGGATCACATCCATCCAGAGCCATTACACAACAACGCTGGGGGCGACACAATGGTAACTATAGCAACCAGTGCACACAGAGTAAACATGACAACAGCAGTAACCAGAGTCACCAGTCTACTACATGTTCAACGTTTCTATTTCTGTTTTTATTACAGATGTTCTTCATTTGAATCCAGTGTGAGAACTGAATCTGATTTCATACTTCAGATGGAGTCAGTGTGTTTACGACCTCGCTGATCAACTCCATCATTACAGGATCTTTTATGATTTCTGAATAAAATGACACGATAAGAGGACCTTCTAAGTGTCTCTGATTTCTGTCTCATCAGAGCCAAGACGAGCGTCCTCCCTCTGATGGACAGAACAAAGAAGCGCCTGCAGTCCTTCTGGATCCACCGACACAAACTCACTGAGACGTTCAGGGACCTCATCAGCAGGAGAGGGACAGTTCGAATATGGAGGAAACACCAGAGGAGCTCCTCCACTGAAATATTCATCAAGCCGCTCTGGGGGGAGGGGGAGGGGAGGAGAGGGATCGGGGGGGGGGGGGGCATCCCTTCAAACTGCAGCGTTTCATCATCATCATCATCATCATCCAGCAGGATTACATAAGAGCAGAGACTCCTGCTTCCTGTCAACACTTCACATGGGAGCAGAACAAGAACATGTTCATGCACGTTTACAGAAAATATCATTTTGCATGAAATTGAATATTTATTTCTAATAATTTCACATTTCAATCTATTTTTATCAACAAAATGTATTATTTAATTTAAAGGAAAAATATGTTCCTTTGACGGCTGAGTGTTGAAGTTAAATGAGTTCAGATGAAGCAGTGAACTTTTGGGCGTCACGGTGGTGCAGTGGTTAGCACCGTCACCTCACAGCAAAAAAGGTTCCGGGTTCGAATCCGGTCCTGGGCCTTTCTGTGCGGAGTTTGCATGTTCTCCCTGTGCTTGCGTGGGTTCTCTCCGGGTTCTCCGGCTTCCTCCCATCATCCAAAAACATGCAGAGCAGTTATAAACAGATAATTGTGCCTGAAATGCTCGTCTCTAATTACAACGTCATGTTAGCGAGCTCGTCCAACCAGCTTCATTATTCTGAGTCAAATCCAAAGTTAACCTCAGCAGGTCCTCCTGAATGTTCGCTGATGGACGGTTAACACAAGAAGACGTCTCCCAATGACTGAAGACTCCCGTCTGTCTGACCCAGCTGTTCACCGCTCACTCTGTTCTCACACATCTCTACCAAAATTCAAACATGTGAGAGTTATAAAAGAAAAGCCTCCAGTTCAGAGCAAATAAACTGAAGCTGGAGTGTGATTGTATCCTCAGAGGAACATGAGCTCACCAGGTGGTGAAATGTACCAAAACAAAGTCCTCTGAGCTCCTTCAGTCACGGAGAACTTATCAGACAACTAAAGACATGAAGGCTTTGATCCCTCGGATTACATCGTCTTTAGGAAGAACTTGTTCGACTGAACTGAGAGCTCAACACATCACACACCTGCTGATGTCATCGCGTCAAACATCTTCCAGCAGATTCTACGAGTCAGCAGCTTTCTGGAGGAAACTCAGAGGTATGATTACACATCTAATATCACACAACACACACGGATACCTTCGTGACCAAACACTAAAACAGAGCGCTCCGAAGGCTGGACGGATCCGTCTGCAAAATAAGCGACTTTTCTTCAGGTGTTCAAAGGTAAACAGAGATGGTGAAAGTGTTTGTGACCGCGGAGGTGGAACAGAGCGAGACATCAGCAGAGATCCGGTGGAGAAGGGAGGAGCGTTCCCTGGTGGGCGGTGTGTTTTCCTGAAGCTCTTCTACCTACTCAGCGGACGCCCCCGGGGGCCGCAGGTCAGCCGGAGAGCACGGTCTCTTAGAAACACGGCGGGGTGGTGAGGCTGTCATCGCTGCCGTTAACCCTTCGGATACCGCTCTGCTTCAGCGAGTTACTGCCAGGCTGTTTCTCAGCAGACCAATCAGACGGCCGGGTGAGCTCACTCAGACTTACATCACTAGCGGTGGAGGGTCTACCCAATAAAGGAACCAGTGAACTTTTAAGAAGAGCCTGTGTATTTTTAGAGGAGGAACCGGGCAGAGCTTTATAAAAGGAGCACTTTTCAGTGTTTGTCTCTGAGCACTCGCCGTGCCGTCGCTCTGCAGCAGCAGGAGGAAGTTAGTGAGCCAGAAGGATTCATGTCTACCGCCGGGCACCATGAAAACACATGAAATCCTAACGTTTGGTCAGCTACTAGAAAGGTTCAGGGACTTCATGGTATGTGAAGAATAACATAAATGTGAATAAAAACGGAATGTTGAGCAGCCGAAATCTTCTAACAGGCAAGAATGGAACCACATTTCACTTTCAAAACTCCAGAAACTGGTCTCCTCACTTCCTAGACGTTTACAGAGTGTTTTTAAAAGAAGAGGTGATGCAGCTCAGTGGTGAACATGATCCTGGAACAACTTCTTAAAAACATGTTGCTGACATCACATTTTTTATAAAACAATAACATTTCTCAGTTTCAGCATTTGATTTGTTGTCTTTGGTCTATTTTAGGGTCTCAGCTGTAGTTTGGACAGACTCGGATGTCCTTGAACCGAACCGTGTTTATTTCCTGCTATCTGTCTATGCTGCTCTTTTCTCTCTCTGCTCTCCTCTCAGGCAAAATGAGTTGGAGGTTTATTCCTGTTCAACTGAATGGAGCTGATTTCAGGATCAATGTTCTCCCAGCTCAACTTCTTTTATTTGGCCCAACACATCTTTCTGGATGAACTGAGTCTGATCTTATTTTAGGTTTGTAAAACTCAAAGTATATGACTGGATGAATGTAATATTAAACTTAAAATTTCCCCTCGGGGATTAATAAAGTAACTACCTAACCTAAAGCATTCAGACCATTGTAGACCGGGACATAAATGATAGGTGGCTATTTTATTAAATTAAACTGTAATGTCTTTCTGTGTTTCTATTGAATAACTTTAATCTTGTCCATCTGTCTTTATAATAAGTAAAGTCTGCTTTACATGGAGGTGTTCAGGATGTTTCCAATGCTGCAGCAGAGCCGAAGGACAGCTGGTTGGTCGGAGTTATGGAAAATGACAGATTTGCATCCTGCTTTGCATCTTCGCGGCTGCACACCTGTAGAATACCTGTAGACTACCTGTAGAATACCCGTAGAATACCTGTAGACTACCTGTAGAATACCTGTAGACTACCTGTAGAATACCTGTAGACTACCTGTAGAATACCTGAAGACTACCTATAGACTACCTGTAGAATACCTGTAGACTACCTGTAGACTACCTGAAGAATACCTGTAGACTACCTGTAGACTACCTGAAGAATACCTGTAGACTACCTGTAGACTACCTGAAGAATACCTGTAGAATACCTGTAGACTACCTGAAGAATACCTGTAGACTACCTGAAGAATACCTGTAGAGTACCTGTAGACTACCTGAAGAATACCTGTAGACTACCTGAAGAATACCTGTAGACTACCTGTAGACTACCTGTAGAATACCTGTAGACTACCTGTAGACTACCTGAAGAATACCTGTAGACTACCTGAAGAATACCTGTAGACTACCTGTAGACTACCTGTAGACTACCTGTAGACTATGATGTAGACTACCTGTAGACTATGATGTAGACTACCTGTAGACTACCTGTAGACTATGATGTAGACTACCTGTAGAATACCTGCCTGCCCTCCTGTTGGACAGACGATCACCTCAGTGCTCTTTATTCAGTCGCATCATGAATGTGTTGCTTTACACACTTTCAGCTTTCTTCCTGTTGAAACAGTTTCGCCTTCGAAAAACTTCATGTTGGAAGATTCTGTTCAGATTTAAATGAAACTGTTGAAGTAAAGATCCACACAACTACACAATCCTCCAACTACACAATCCTCCAACAACACAATCCTCCAACTACACAATCCTCCAACAACACAATCCTCCAACTACACAATCCTCCAACAACACAATCCTCCAACAACACAATCCTCCAACAACACAATCCTCCAACAACACAATCCTCCAACAACACAATCCTCCAACAACACAATCCTCCAACTACACAATCCTCCAACAACACAATCCTCCAACTACACAATCCTCCAACAACACAATCCTCCAACAACACAATCCTCCAACAACACAATCCTCCAACAACACAATCCTCCAACTACACAATCCTCCAACAACACAATCCTCCAACTACACAATCCTCCAACAACACAATCCTCCAACAACACAATCCTCCAACAACACAATCCTCCAACTACACAATCCTCCAACAACACAATCCTCCAACTACACAATCCTCCAACAACACAATCCTCCAACAACACAATCCTCCAACTACACAATCCTCCAACAACACAATCCTCCAACAACACAATCCTCCAACTACACAATCCTCCAACAACACAATCCTCCAACAACACAATCCTCCAACAACACAATCCTCCAACAACACAATCCTCCAACTACACAATCCTCCAACTACACAATCCTCCAACAACACAATCCTCCAACAACACAATCCTCCAACAACACAATCCTCCAACTACACAATCCTCCAACAACACAATCCTCCAACTACACAATCCTCCAACAACACAATCCTCCAACAACACAATCCTCCAACTACACAATCCTCCAACAACACAATCCTCCAACTACACAATCCTCCAACAACACAATCCTCCAACAACACAATCCTCCAACTACACAATCCTCCAACAACACAATCCTCCAACTTTATAGTCTTACGGTGCTTTTTAAAAACAAAGTGAGTGACACAGATGATGTTCAGTGTTTTAGAGTCGTGTGTAAAATGCAGTCCAGACAGGAAGTGACCAGCAACATGAAGCTCCAACAACCTTCAGAGAACACATCACAGGACATCTATGATGTCATAGTCTGAATGTTGAGCTTGCACATGACCACACTGCTCACACATTTGAAAAGATGCTGAGACTGCAGATAAGGATGAGCTTCTTTTATAATGAGGATGTTTTGTGAGTCTGTTGTGATGGTGTGCGTTCATCATGAGCTGCTGAATTCTACCAGTGAGTTACGGTGAGTGAAACAGATGTGAAGTTTCTAAGTCGTTGCTGCCGGACGACTCACAGCGTGGACGAGGAAACGCAAACGGAAGGAGAGGATCAGCTGACGAGAGGAGTCGAGTCTGAGTTGAACTTCAGAACTCAGCAGAGTCTGTGGAGCCTGAAGTTGACAGTCAGGAAGCAGCAGAGCTCCACGTCTCCTCAGCTGTGATGTCACCGCTGTGATGTCACCGCTGTGAGCAGATGATCAGAGAGAAGTCTGAACTCTTCCTGACGCCATCGTTTCCTCGTCACTTCTGTGATTTATGGAGAATCCTTCACTCGTTTCTGAATCCTCAACAGCTCAGAACTCAACACGTGAAACCAGTCTGAACACACAAACACACTTTGTGCACTAGTGTGTGTTTGTGTGTGTGTGTGTTTGTGCACTAGTGTGTGTGTGTTTGTGCACTAGTGTGTGCCTGTGTGCACTAGTGTGTGTGTGTGTGTGTGTGTGTGCGCGCGTTTGTGCACTAGTGTGTGTTTGTGCACTAGTGTGTGTATGTTTGTGCACTAGCGTGTGTGTGTTTGTGCACTAGTGTGTGTGTGTGTGTGTGTGTGTGTGTGTGTTTGTGGACTAGTGTGTGTGTGTGTGTGCTTGTGCACTAGTGTGTGTGTTTGTGCACTAGAGTGTGTGTTTGTGCACTAGTGTGTGTGTGTGTGTTTGTGGACTAGTGTGTGTGTGTGTGTGTGCGCACTGTGTGTGTGTGTGTGTGTGTGTGTGTGTGTGTGTGTGTTTGTGGACTAGTGTGTGTGTGTGTTTGTGCACTAGTGTGTGTGTGTGTGTGTTTGTGCACTAGTGTGTGTGTGTGTGTGTGTGTGTGTGTTTGTGCACTAGCGTGTGTGTGTGTTTATGCACTAGTGTGTGTGTGTGTGTGTGTGTGTGTGGACTAGTGTGTGTGTGTGTTTGTGCACTATGTGTGTGTGTGTTTGTGCACTAGTGTGTGTGTGTTTGTGCACTAGTGTGTGTGTGTTTGTGCACTAGTGTGTGTGTGTGTGTGTGTGTGTGTTCCTGTGACTTGAAGCTCGTCTCTGAGGTGAACGACATGTTTCCACCAGACGTGTTTCTTCCACCGCAGCAGAAAACCCTCTGAGCCTCCAACGTTTCTTCACAGAACATTTCATATCTTATAATATGTCGTCTTCACGTAGATTTCAGTAAATATTGTATTTTGAAATCATTTTGAAACTTGCTCACATCGCAGCCTCTGATTGGCCGATCAACGGTTTGGGACGAGTACGTGTACCATTATCGAGTTATTAATTAAAAACTGTTGGTTACGATGACTTCTTTGGATCAAAGAGTGAGTCAGCAGGCGGACTGGGACCAGTAAACCCTGAATCAGCCCTGATGTCCACTGATTGACGGGTCCAGTACAGAACAGAACCGGGCTGCTCTCACACCAACACCTGCCTCCACTTCAGATTAGACCGTAATCTGACGTCTCTACAGAGAAACTTTGTGCTGGCGCCGTCTTTGTCAACCTTGGGATAAAATGGTACTTCGCTCCTCCGAGTGGGAGGAGCGGTATCCTAGCAACCATCAAAACAAAATCAAGTCGTGCCAGGTTTCATGTTTATCTGGTTCTATTTCAGTCAGCCGTTCTTCTATCAAACGTACATTTATGAGGAACCCTGATTCCTTCTGCTGCTGAGCCTCCTCACATCCTTCATGTTAACAGCTGAGTCTAATTGGGCTTCCATAAAGTTTAAATTAAAAAAACAGCAGACAATGAAAACAACGACATGCTTTTCCCATAATGCAACTGGGCAGGGTCTTTATTTAGACCACTGCTCCCTGCAGCCTGACAATGACGCAGACGTTCTGTTGAACCGTCATGACATCATGGTGGTGATGTCATCATCCATGTCCGTTTACCAACAAAGTCTCATGAAATCCAATTAATAATATCGGTTAATAATTTACACATCCCATCATTTTGATTCTTTAAATGATCAAATCAAAAATTGCCTCTCTGGGAAACATACCAGGAAGAAGTTGAGCAGGTCCAGTCCGGTTTAAACCAGACATGTTAAAAACCTTTTATTATGAAAAGAGAATATCGCTCATTCTGCTGTACAATATTAATACAACTGTGTGGGGCTACTTGTTGAAATATACCTGTGACGTAACCACTGTTCACAAGAAATAGTGAATAATGCACATTTGCATTGTCTGAATTTGATTACGGATCAGCTGATACACATTAAATGTCAACATGACAACTTTGACCGTTAAAGACAATCGTGAACATTTAATTTCCTCACTGCATCATCAGCGTCCAGTTAAACCCCCCGGTTACCGAAAGTTAACCGACACCTCCCACCGTGTGCTTCCAGAGTTATTAGTGGTCATCATTTACCTGAAAACATCCAGTTCACCACAGTGATGAAGCTGCTGTATAAACTAGCAGAACGTCGTACTGTAACGGATCAGACAGAAACCTGCAATGAGGTGGGAGGCAGTGTTGGATGTGTGTTTAAGTTAGTGTGTGTGTGTGTGTGTGTGTGTGTGTGTGTGTGTGTGTGTGTGTGTGTGTGTGTGTGTGTGTGTGTGTGTGTGTGTGTGTGTGTGTGTGGGAAGGTTCAGCTCGGTGCTGTGATGCTCAGAGTCTCTGTTATGTAACAGCCGTTGTTTCAAAGCTCTCAGCTCATCAGACGACTCTCAGAGAAAAGAGACAAAAGCACAAAACTCCTGCATTTAAAAAAGAAAAATCTGGTAGGAGTCCAAGATGAGAAGAAAAGCTGCGTTTAAAGCTGAGAAGGAATGCCCAGCTCACATGTAGTGAAGCGTGTCGTTAGTGAACACGCTAAGGTTTCTAACATGAGTCTCTGTCCACTTGAACAGAGTCAGCTGGCATCAGGACCTTGAACCTCCTCCAACAGGAATCACATCCTCACTTCATCTATCGGGGACGTCGTGACGCTGAAACCTTCTGGAGCCTGAGTGTGGAGGTGGAGCCTGAGTGTGGAGGTGGAGCCTGAGTGTGGGGGTGGAGCCTGAGTGTGGAGGTGGAGCCTGAGTGTGGGGGTGGAGCCTGAGTGTGGGGGTGGAGCCTGAGTGTGGAGGTGGAGCCTGAGTGTGGGGGCGGAGCCTGAGTGTGGAGGAGGAGCCTGTGTGTGGAGGTGGAGCCTGAGTGTGGAGGTGGAGCCTGAGTGTGGGGGTGGAGCCTGAGTGTGGAGGTGGAGCCTGAGTGTGGGGGTGGAGCCTGAGTGTGGAGGTGGAGCCTGAGTGTGGAGGAGGAGCCTGAGTGTGGAGGTGGAGCCTGAGTGTGGGGGTGGAGCCTAAGTGTGGGGGTGGAGCCTGAGTGTGGAGGAGGAGCCTGTGTGTGGAGGTGGAGCCTGAGTGTGGGGGTGGAGCCTGAGTGTGGAGGTGGAGCCTGAGTGTGGGGGTGGAGCCTGAGTGTGGAGGTGGAGCCTGTATGTGGAGGTGGAGCCTGAGCGTGGGGGTGGAGCCTGAGTGTGGAGGTGGAGCCTGTGTGTGGAGGTGGAGCCTGTGTGTGGAGGTGGAGCCTGAGTGTGGGGGTGGAGCCTGAGTGTGGGGGTGGAGCCTGTGTGTGGAGGTGGAGCCTGAGTATGGGGGTGGAGCCTGAGTGTGGAGGTGGAGCTCGACCGGTCCTGTCAGACCACATTCAGTTCTTTCCTTCATCAGTTGGTGTTGCAGGTTTTTACCAAAATAATCTACCAACAGATCCAGTTAGTCTTTTCTTTGGAACGGGAGGCCGATACGTCCACAACCGACCGGGTCCAAGTGTTATCTGAAGGTTTGAGGTTCTCGAGGACGTTTCTCCTCTGATCATTTCTTCATTGTGAGTTTTTTCTCGTGGGTCGTTCACCTCTCGAGAGCCATTGACCGTCGTGATGGTCACATGGTTCCTGGTGTAAATAGACGCGGTTCTGCTTGAACCGAGGGGCTGATAACGTGGAGGCCGACGCTCCGTCCAGAGCTGCCGATGTCGCCCTCAGATAAACAATTTGCTAGCGCAGGCCACGACTTTCATCTTAATGTTTCAGGGTTTGATGGCCTGCATGCCGGTCTATCCTGTCTATATGTCCTGGTTCTGTCCTGCAGAGCGTCAGCGGGAGCTTTTTTGAGCAGTGTAAATCAGGAGTGATAAATGAAGGGAAGAAGTTACTTTTGTTAATCAAGTTACAAGTTTCAAAGCCGATCAAATGTTTGCACGTTTAAATCTGTTAAAAAAGGTAATAATTTTCATTGGATTAACTTATTTTTCTACACAACTTTAGACTTGAAATTAAAAGTAGTATGTAGTGTGAAAGTATAATTCTGGTTTACTTGTAGTCACCACAGTAACGACTGTAATCAGACAACTGCTTTAACATCACAACAGCAGACCGACGAAGTTTAGAGATTTTTTTATTAATAACGTAGTTATTACTGTCACTGGAAAAACTAAACATAAAACCCAAGTAGGAACAAAACAGAATGGTCCTTTAAAACGGATTAAATTTCGTTTTTACCTCTAAAACCTTCAATTATTTGATCAATTGTTAGTTCGGAGCGGTTTGGAGCAGGAAGTGACCATATTTGGACGAGCTGGGGGAGGAGCCAGCGGTGGATCTGACCGATCTGATCGGAAACCTGACGATACTACGTCCCGCCCACCGATAGCTGCAACCTGACTGCACCACAGGCCTGTCAATCAAACAGACACGCCCCCAAAAACAGGTCTTCTTGAATCTTCTTTTCTAATGAATGAGGGATTATTTTCAGATGGACCTCCAGAAAACTAAGAAGAAGGAGTGACTTTAGCTAACAACACCGAGATAACTGATGGACACATTTTATTCACTTTGGATTTGATGAGAGAAGTTGAATGGGAGTCTATGGAGCCGGAGGCTTTTTGGAGCCGACCTCTAGTGGCACTCGCTGGTATTGCAGCTGAAGACACTTCTGGATCAGAACCATTTTACAGACCTGAAGCTACGAACTCTTTTAGAAACAGACTGTGATGTTCACGTTAAATGAATGTGACCTCTGCTCCATGTTTGCAGGATATTTAAACAGGCATTTATTTTCGTAAAATGTTGCTTCTGGCAACAAGATGACTGGAAAACTTCAGAATGAAGCTTTAAACACTTTTCAGTGTCATAATGAAGTCAATTTAAAGCTGCTGTAGACAAAAAGAAACATGATTGAGTTTATAATCTGAAACTAACAGCTTTCCTTCAGTAGAAATAAAGTTTTCTCTGAGTCACAGACCAGCAGAACTTCTGGTTCCGTGTCATCAGGCCGTTCCACAGTTCCACGAGTGTTTGGTGCCAACACAGAACCAGCAGTGACGCTCTGAGTCCATCAGAACGGGTCTGGGTCGGGCTGCAGGGTGAAGTGGGTCAGAGCTGAACAAAGCGTCCTTTCTCACCACACTCATTAAATCAATTACTTCCACTTTAAAGAACAAGCGTTGTTGGACTGAGCCTCTGATCTCTGGGAAGCCCTGTTTGGAAAACTGGAAACATTTAGGAAGTATTAAATATTCCCACGTGACCCACCGGGTCGGTCCGGTTCAAACAGCAGAGAGGTGGAAATATGAAACAACACCAGACCAATCAAAAGCAGGCTGTTAGTACTGTAGACTGTGATAAAATACCTCATTGGCCCTGGACCTCTGATCATCTACAATATATGAAGATAAAAGTCTTCTGCAGCAACAAACACAACACTGACGGAAACAACGGTTCATAACTTCGACTTTATAAGCGGCGGATCAGCTGGACGTGAAGCCTGCAGCTCAACACATTCAAAGTAATAAACCCCGTCAGAGCTCAGGTGATGTAACGGCTCACTTCTGTTATTATTGGCTCTGATGTGAAGAACTGGCTGGAGGTGGAGAGAGTGACATCATCGCTGAAATGTAATATCTAAAAATGTTTTGAGTGACCTCATCAACAACATCATCAGAAGGGGGTGAAACTAAACTACAGGTAGAGAGCAGGACATCAGGAATAAAACATGGAGGAAACGTTCTGCAGGTCACAAAGCTTTCATTTAGGATCAAATCCAAACGAAAGATTCTTTTTAAAAGCTGATATCTGACCCAGTATTTGTGTCCTGATTCATCAATCTGTGGTTTGTGTTGATGAGAGGAGTCAAAACTTCTGCTGCATTATATTTGAACTGTCTCCTGTAATTCCTTCTACTTCATGGTGGATGTATAAAACACTCCGATACTCCTCTAAGTGTTCCTGAAGACGGGTTTCCTTAAAACAGCCGAGATGTTCAGGACACTTTCATTCTGCTGCTGACTGATTGTTGTTGCGTTCACATCAACCACAAACACAGATTCTCCACTCATCTGTCTAATATAATGAACTCAACATGGGTTTGGTTCCAAACTGAGAACTGAGTAAGAACTGTTTCAGTGATGGTTTGAAATTGTTGATCATTCAGTTTATTAATGATCACAGCTCCATAATTAATGTGTTTTAGTCTTTTAAAAGTCGGAGACATCAGTTACAGTCACATATCAGAGACTGAAGGCTCTTCAGGTCCGGGACACCCTGAGGGGCCCCTGAGCACCGACTCAGTCCAGGACAATGGTAGTGAAATGCGGACGTGTTAGAGGACCGGACCTGTAAAGTTTGGGACTGCTGTTCACTCTTTAAAGCACCTGAACTCTACTCCTACTACTATAGTGCTACTCCCTTTCAAAGTTTCCTGCCCCGCGGTGAGTCTGTGTGCGGTGATTGTGCGGGGATGGAGCCGCGGTGAGGCCACCCAGCTCTCCGATACAAACAGCATGACTCTCTGCAGCCGACGGGATGCTCCTACCTTGCAGATTCTGCACTCGGATGTCGCTGATCTGCCCGATGAACTCCTCCCGCTCGAACCAGTCCTCCCACTCGTGTCCTGCCATCTGGAGCGGCGGAATGCGGGAATCCTGGACGGGAACACTCGGGAAGCTCCGGCCGGAGGAGGCGACGCTACGGCGGCTGCAGGCGGGCAGGCGAGCTCTCTATTGTCCGGCCGGCCGAGGGGGCTCCATGCACGCCGGGCTCAGACTGCAGCAGCGCGACGGTTCCGCTCACTGGCCGACATTTCTGCTGTTTACTTGGGCTGCTGGACCGTCAGAGCTCCGGGAAGCCGCCGGAGGGATGAACGCAGCGCAGCGCAGTGAGGAGGAGGAAGGAGCTGCAGCACCTGGTTGGTATTTCCGAGGTGGGATGGATCTGATCCAGAGCCCGCCCACCACACACACACACACACACACACACACACACACACACACACACACACACACACACACACACACACACACACACATGGTGGAAAATAACTGAGGGCACTGGATTAAATTTGGAGTTCATGTTTTTCCATTTCTGTAAGAGAAACGTTGTGTTTATTATAGTTATTGGAGACTCAGACTAATATTATAAAACATAATGAATTACAGGATGTATCATTCACAAACTACAGTCATATAAAACTGCACCTTCAGCAGCTGCAACAGTAAAACAAAATACATATTATTGCATCAGTAATTAGAAATGTGGGTGATTGTGCATAATTATTATCTTTTTTTAATTGAAAGTATATTTTCCAGGAGAATCGAGCTCTGCATGTTGGATTCTGTGAAAACTGCAGTTGTTGTTGTTTACTGCCCTGCAGCTTAAATGTACAGTTGCATAACTGCATTAAATCATTTCTACTTTGAACCATGTTGAAGTTTGAAGGACGATGAAACAGAAAAAGTTCAGGTCAAAGGTCATTCAGAGACGAGGGCTGAACAGATTACTTCTCCAGAGTGAAACATCTTGTGAACTCTCTATAAATAAGTCCAGATGAGAGCAGAAAGGAAGCACATTTGCATGCTGACCCACATCGCCGGTGTGACAGTAAGGAGGTTATCATGCTGCAGCCGGCCCACACACAAACACACGGTGGTCACCACGGCGACAGTTTCACCCTTAAAGTTGATTCTAATTTTTGGTGAGCTGCAGGCCGATATCATTCTCAGTAATCTGGTTAAAAGCCATCTGGAACATTTCACTGCTCCCAGCAGCAAATAATCACATCACACAGCTCCTTCGGTCTGTTTGTGATGCCGGACCACCGATGACCCTCAGAGCTCAGACCGGGTTTCCTGTTCTTCAGCCTCAGACGTGATCACGACGTGTCGGTTTAGTCGTCCCTGCTCGCGTCTATCTGCCAGAGATCAGAAGTGTAATTACTGCTGAAGAATGCAGAGAATGCTGCAGACGAGAGGAAGCTGTCATGGATAACAAGGAGGAACGATGCAAGTCCAGCTAACAAGGCTGGTGATGTGTCACAATAAAAACCAACATGTGACCCTCTTGGTGTGGTTTCATTATTTCAGTGTACAAACCGACGAGTTCCAGTCTGTCGCTTCTTCTTGTGTCGAACAGAGCTGGAGTCATTTTGAATGTTTGCCAAAGAACACAGAGATCTGCGTCGATCTTCATCATTGGGACCTGGAAGAAGATTTAAAATGACCACGAGCACAGATCACATGAAGAGGAAACATCGTACCTTTGCACTTCTTTGACTTCAGTTCATCGACCTGCTCATTCTTCTGGGTTTTGTTTTCTCAGGAATAGTTCACCGCTTCATCTCTGAAGTTGTTCCGGTCCAGTGAGGAAACGTCTTCACAGCGTAGCAACACACAGTCGCTCACTGACGTGGAAACAAACATTTGGTCACCATTTACCTCCATTCAGCTCTTTGAAACGTTCAGCTTTATGAGTCAAGGTGGTTCTAGATCAGAGATCAGGGAGAGCTCCTCGTGTTCAGTGACATCTATTCACATAGCTGAGCTCCACCCAAACCAGCTGAATCAGCTTCTTTTCTGTGAACAATAACAAACGGATACTGAACGCATTTAGTTTCACAACAGCTTTAATTCAACAGCACATGCATGTTTTTTTCTATTTACATTTCTTTGTTTTTAATATCTACAGTTACACAGATGTTTATAAATGCCAGTGTGAGAGTCTCTGCTGTGTTTCTGTCCTCTGATCCCTGTGTGTCTCCCTGTGGGCGGAGCTTCACCTCTGTAGTATGTGGGCTGCTGGTTGGAGACTCCTGACCTAAAGTCTCTATAGGTTGTTCATTTACAACCTGAAACCAAACACAAGTGGTCTGAATAAGTTCTGGCGTCCATTTGGACAAA
This sequence comes from Brachyistius frenatus, assembly GCF_029030835.1. Taxonomy (NCBI): domain Eukaryota; kingdom Metazoa; phylum Chordata; class Actinopteri; family Embiotocidae; genus Brachyistius; species Brachyistius frenatus. Next base: position 372,872 of record NW_027210849.1, on the reverse strand, counting down.
ACTGGGACATAAAGGAAACTTTGACCCTCTGATTCGATGCATTATTTAGAGTATCTGACTGTTTGTGAGTCACACTTCTGGCTGAAATCTGACGATATTATTCTCAAAGTGACTGAACATTTCTGCGCTGTCGTCGGGAACATCAAGTCATTTATAGCAGAACATTTGGCAGTGAAGGCATGAAGAGGCAGTGAGCCATAAATCTGCCATTCTTTCTCCAAACATGGTGTGATTCGCTCGGCAGGCCGCCGGCTTCTCTCTGACCTGAGAGTAATTAAAGCAGCGTCTCAAGGTTTTCATAAAGGAGATCTTTCAGCGTCTGATGTATCCAGCAGGGCTGAAAACCTGTTTTCATTTTGTCATGATGTTGTG
>NW_027210849.1:330000-367500 GCF_029030835.1 Brachyistius frenatus | reverse complement strand
GAAAGAGAAAGCGACGCAGAACCTCTGGTGACTGTAAGCAGTCTGAGGAGATAAAAGCAGCAGCAGCAGCAGCAGCTCGCCCACTCAGTCAGAAACATGATGTTCCACAGAGAGCTGCTCCAATCAGCTGCTCTCCTCCAGACTCTGAATCATCTTCAACCGCCTACGATCATGTTTCAACTTATGATTACTGCGTCATCGGCCTCACCAATATCACCAACATCACCAATATCACCAACATCACCAACATCACCAACATCACCAATATCACCAACATCACCAACATCACCAATATCACCAATATCACCAACATCACCAACATCACCAATATCACCAACATCACCAACATCACCAACATCACCAACATCACCAATATCACCAATATCACCAATATCACCAACATCACCAACATCACCAACATCACCAATATCACCAACATCACCAACATCACCAATATCACCAACATCACCAATATCACCAATATCACCAACATCACCAACATCAACAATATCACCAACATCACCAATATCACCAACATCACCAATATCACCAATATCACCAACATCACCAACATCAACAATATCACCAACATCACCAATATCACCAACATCACCAACATCACCAATATCACCAACATCACCAATATCACCAACATCACCAACATCACCAATATCACCAACATCACCAACATCACCAACATCACCGCCACCATCGCCAACATCACCAACACCACCACCACCATCATGGCTGTTGGTGATGGTGTTGTTGGTGTTGTTGGTGATGGCGGTGGTGATGTTGGTGTTGTTGGTGATATTGGTGATGTTGGTGATGGTGGTGTCGGTGATGTTGGTGATGGTGTTATTAGTGATGTTGGTGATGGTGATGGTGGTGTTGATGGTGTTGTTAGTGATGTTGGTGGTGTCACCAACAACATCAGCAACATCACCGGTGATCAGCTGGAAAACACAACTGACTACTACAGAGACAGAATCAACTGAAGTCCAGATGTGTGTGTAAAAGTTAATGATTGATGGAGGAGGAAGTGAAACCTGCTAATCATTCCTCCACATGACAAACATCCTGAGGACAAAGGTATGTGTGTTTCAGCAGAGTGAGAATGAGTCCATCCACTGATGGAGACACAGTGTTTCATAGAGAGGACACCTGGACATCCTGTCTTCTCTCGTGTCTCTCTTTTCTCCCACGTAGGAGCTTCTTCACCAAAAGTTTGAGGAACTTTAATTCCACAAAAACGTACTCTGGATCAGAAGCTTACAGGAGGGACGAAACACTAGAAAATTCATCAAGTGTCCACTGATGGACCAAAACAAAGGACGTCCTCTGGAAGACGTCCCCCGGAAGACGTCCCCTGGAAGGCGTCTTCTGCATCAGTCTGAGCTTGGCTGTTGGTCCACTGCCTGTTAAACGTCTGGAGCTGTTACGTCCTAAACACTGTCAGACATAAACTACAAGCAGGTTTTAATAAATCCGGGATTTGTCAATTAGTGACATTTGCCGCTGTAAGCCCCGCCCCCGCGTCCTTTCAGAAGGAATGACCCCCCAACAGGGACTATTGGGAACTAAGTCCAGGTGAAAGTCCATGTTTCTGTCCCATTGAATGTAAAGTGATGAAGATGAGGAACTCTTCACAGCTTCAGCTGCAGAGCTTCAGAGTGTTTCAGTTAACAGCTGACTAATAATACACCAGCAGAGTGAGTGAGAGGGCGAGCAAGAGTGAGGGAGAGGCGGTGTTGTCCGATCAATAACCTCCTCATAACTTTTATTTATAGCTGCACTGCATGAAAAATGTTCAAAGCACCAGAATAAGTTTCTTTGCACCAGTTTGAAAACTCCAAACAAGCCTTTTATATATTTCATAACTGCTTATTATCAAATATGATTGAACCATCAGAAGGAGCTGCTGCTGTTTTCATGTTTTTCTGCCACTTGACAGAAAATCTTTTTAAAATAATGACAAACAAAATTTATTGTATGAATCTAAACCATATAAAAAAAACCTCCATAAACATCAGCATCTATTTGGTTTCCACTATAAATGTAATCAAAATTAATAAACAGCTGCAGGCAACAAATAAAACAAAAGTTAACTATGACTCATCACGTCTGTATTCAACTGGAATAATAAATACAGTTTTCAGTCTTTGGAGAATAAAAGTTATGTATTAAATTCATTTTCTCTGTTACCATAGTGACTGTATTTTGTTGTTACCTTCTGTACTTTGGCGGCGACGGCTGGCTCCTCCTCCTTTCTGGCTGCGACTCTCTGCAGGGAGACAAAATAGAAGAAGTGATGTCAGAGAGCATCCTTCACACTGACAGCTGTAACACCACCTCAGAGCCACAGCAGAACTCCAGTAACATCACAACGTCAACATCATCCTCCCAACAACAGGACTGAACTCAACCACATTAGGTTACACTGCCACCTGGTGATCAGACATCCTCAGTGCACTTCACAGTGAAGACAACGGCTGCAGGACCACCAAATACATCATGTCCAACATAACAGACTTTTACTGCATCGGTTTACATGCACACACAAAGTGGTCCGTTATGATCTATGTCTTATATCTGTTAATATATATAATTATATCTTATAGCTGTTATTATATTATACATGTTATTATATATCCAACTTTCTCTTTTATTTTGCTCATGAGTGCATAATCTATCACTCTAATTTCTACATTCAGCTTCAAAAAATACATTAAGGTAAAGACACAAGTTGAACAAATATATGACTTTAAATTTTTTAACAAACAAAACATAAATAACCGTATGTCAACCGTCAGTCTGAAAACAGAGATGCAGCCGACACATTTTAAATGTACAATAATTTAGGCTTCTTTGGTGTTCTTGTCTCTTCTCGTTTCTCATGGAAGATTTTTTTACGAGTTCTTTAATGAGACTTCAGTGAGTGAGGGACGGACCAGCAGCCTGAAGGACCCTGATAACAGGACCATGTACAGACAGTTCAGTAACTCTTAGTTTGGTTCTGGACGACAGAATCAACAGATGAAGCGGGACATCAGCTGTTCTCCTGCCAGACTTCTGATCAACACCTCAAACTTTAATAACCTGTTCGGGAGTTTTTCTCTCCAATATAAAAAGTGATTCAAATGTTTCTGATAGTTTTACTTTTCAAAGCTGATAGTTTAACTTGTCTGTCCTCTCACCTTGGCACCGGTCCTGGTCCTGGTCCGGATGTCTCCCACATCCTTCAGCTTGGACTTGTAGAGCATCCAACGGTAGCGCAGCTCCTCCAGACCCACATCCTCTGCTGGTCCAGAACTGGCCTCACTGCCCAGACCTCCCGGTCCCTCTGGACCCTCCAGATGTCCCGGTCCCTCCGGACCCTCCAGACCTCCCGGTCCCTCCAGATGTCCTGGTCCCTCCTGGAGCAGCAGCTGAAACTGGTCCTGACCCCAGGACACTCCGTCCCTCAGAGCCTGGACCAGGACACAACAGATTATTAAACATGAATCCATAGTGATCTATAACGCTCTGTTAGTTTCAATCCAGTTCAGTTTTATTTAATAGTTTTATTTATTCAAATAGAATAAATCAGAACATAAATCATCTCAGACATTAAAACATCAGACTGACAGATTGTTGCTGCAGAAACCAGGTTTAATACTAATAAATCAGTTCAATGATCAATTATCAAATCAGTTACTGAGAAAAACAAACAGGAAAATCTATGTAATGAAGTACTTACTGAATACATGAAGTACTTACTGAATACATAGAGGTAGAATTTACATATAATATACACTGCTCCAAAAAATAAAGGGAACACTTAAACACCTCAATGTAACTCCAATCAATCCCACTTGTGTGAAATCAAGCTGTCCAGTTCGGATCAACACTGATTGAGGATCAGTTTCACCTGCTGTTGTACAAATGGAACAAACAGGTGGAAATGAGGCAATTATCAAGACAACCCTATAAAGGAACGGTTCTGCAGGTGGTGACCACAGACCGGTTCTCTGTCCTCGTCCTTTCTGGATGATCGTTGGTCCCTCTTGCATTTTGTCAGTGTCCTCACCACTAGAGGGAGCATGAGGTGTCTCCAACCCACAGAAGTTGTTCAGGTAGTGCAGCTCATCCAGGATGGCACATCAATGCACGCTGTGGCAAGAAGGTTTGCTGCGTCTGTCAGCACAGTGTCAAGAGGACGGAGGACATACCGGGAGACGGGCCGGTCCACCAGGAGACGTGGAGGGGGCCGTAGGAGGACAACAACCCGGCAGCGGGACCGCTATCTGCTCCTTTGTGCAAGGAGGAGCAGGAGGAGCGCTGCCAGAGCCCTACAAAATGACCTCCAGCAGGCCACTAATGTGCATGTTTCTGCTCAAACTGTCAGAAACAGACTCCATGAGGGCGGTAGAGGGCCCGACGTCCACAAGTGGGGTCTGTGCTCACAGCCCGACACCGTGCGGGGCGACCGGACTTTACCGGAGAACACCGAGATCGGCAGCTTCTCCGTCGGCGCCCTGCGGTCTTCACGGACGAGAGCAGGTTCACACTGAGCACATGTGACAGACGTGACGGAGTCTGGAGACGCCGTGGAGAACGTTCTGCTGCCTGCAACATCCTCCAGCGGGACCGGTTCGGCGGCGGGTCAGCGACGGTCTGGGGAGGCGTTTCTTCGGAGGGCAGCGCAGCCCTCCGTGTGCTAGCCAGAGGTACCCTGACTGCCATTAGGTCCCGGGATGAGATCCTCAGACCCGTTGAAGACCATCTGCTGGTGCAGCGGGTCCTGGGTTCTTCTGATGCAGGACAATGCTCGGCCTCATGTGGCTGGAGTGTGTCAGCAGTTCCTGCACGATGAAGGCATCGACGCTCCGGACCGACCCGTCCGTCCCCCAGACCCGAATCCAATCCGGCACATCCGGGACATCGCGTCTCGTTCCGTCCGCCGACGCCACGTCCACCGCAGACTGTCCGGGAGTGGACCGATGCTTTGATCCGGGTCTGGGAGGAGATCCCTCAGGAGAACATCCGTGGTCTCATCAGGAGCATGCCCAGGTGTTGTAGGGAGTGATACAGGCACGTGGAGGACACACACACTACTGAGACTCATTTGGACTTGTCTTCAGGAATCTCCACAGAAGTTGGATCAGCCTGTGATCTGATTTTTCCACTTTTATTTGGAGTATGATTCTGAATCCAGACCTCCATGGATAATGATTCTGATTTCCATTGATCATTCTGATGTTATTTTGTTCTCAACACATTCCACTATGTAATGAATCAAGATTTGAACTGGAATATTTCATTCATTGACATCTAGGATGTGTTGTTTAAGTGTTCCCTTTAGTTTTTTGAGCAGTGTAAATATCGGTATAAAATGAACTTTGTCTGCACTTCCTGTTTAATGATAATATTTTCAGGTTATTACATCAGTCTCTGAGACGGTCTCCCCACCCCGTGATGCTGTAACAGTTGAAGACAGCGTGAAAGGAAGTCTTTTTTATCATGAAATCATAAAACCTGCAGGACAGGTGTGTTTTCAACAGGTTATGATTGAATATAAATAATATATGATCCCATCTGTGTGTCAGGTTACATCCTCTCAGCTCACAGAGCAGCAGGTGGAGTTAAACTGCAGAACCTGACCTTCAGTGTGTCCTGTCTCATCTGCACCTCTTTGGTACCGAGCGGTGCCTCCTTGGTTCTGAGGATCCCCGACAGGATCTTGTTCTCTTTGGACAGCCAGGCCTCAAACTCCCTCCTCCTGGATCGGAGGAGTCCTCTGCTCCCCTGAAAAAAAACACACCACAAACAGGTCAGAGCGGTGGAGGTTTGTTACCCAGCAGTGTCTGAAAGTTTGTGTTTGGAAACGGGAGGAACTCTCAAAAACTACTTGACAGCAAAATCAACCACATGACATCATTGTTGTGTTTGAACAGCTGATTCTCGCTGTCATTCCTCCTAAGCCCCGCCCACCGCTGCCCGTCTTACACGTCTGAGTTTTAGATGTCGTAGAGACGACTTGGTTCTTTAACTTTGTGCTTCTAAATGAAATGAAACCAGTTAACAGAGAGAACGAACACTTCGTCTGAGTAATCATACCGATGTGTGTTGAACTGCTGGCGTCCACGTCGTCTTGGCTGAGTCCCGTCTGAACAGGGTGAAAGCTCCTCCTCCTTCTGCTCCTCCTCCTGCTGGTGCTAGTGCTGCTCCTCCTGCTGCTGCTCCTAGTGCTGCTGCTCCTAGTGCTGCTCCTCTTCCTCCTCCTCCTCCTCCTCCCTCTGTGCTGTCTCCTCCAGAGCTCATCCTTCCCGCCTCCCCCCTGCTGGTCCGTCGGACTGATACTCCTCCTCCTGAGGCGCCCCCTGCTGACGTGTCTCTGTTGGGACTTCCTGTGGGCGTGTCTTTGAGAACTTCCTGTTTGCTGTGAATCCTCCAACCAGAAGAATCCACTTGGTCTCCATCAGAGGAGCGTCCTCCGTCTCTGACTGGACCTGATGAGAGGACATGCTCCTCACCGTATCCCTCACCGAGGCTAAGGCTCCACCCACCTTTCCTTAACGACACCACGCCCTCCCCTTCCTCTCCCTCCAGGCCTCCTCCTCCTGCTCCTCCTCCTGCAGGTCCAGAGTTCTTCAGGCCTCCGGATTGGTCAACATGTCCTGAGGAGATGTTCAGCAGCCTGTCGGACAAACAGAGACGTTAAATGTTCTGCAGGTCTGATACACGACAGTAAGAAGACGTTTCTTCCACCCGACCCACACTGAAGACACATCCGTCCCTGTCCTCCTCATCGGTCCCTGTCCTCCTCATCTGTCCCTGTCCTCCTCATCTGCCCCTGTCCTCCTCATCCATCCATGTACTCCTCATCAGTCCCTGTCTTCCTCATCCGTCCATGTCCTCCTCATCAGCCCCTGTCCTCCTCATCAGTCCATGTCCTCCTCATCAGCCTCTGTCCTCCTCATCCGTCCCTGTCCTCCTCATCAGCATGTTCTCATCATCCGTCCCTGTCCTCCTCATCAGCCCCTGTCCTCCTCATCCGTCCATGTCCTCCTCATCCGTCCTCCTCAGATACCTGTGCAGGTTGAGGCTGGTGTTGTACAGGGTGAACCAGGACTCTTTGAGGTGCTTCATGTCCCGCAGGATGTGGACTTGTCCCTCTGCTGACGTCTTCTCCAGAACCTCTTGACCCTGGACCTCCATCTGCTGCAGCTGGAGCTCCTTCTCTGGGAACTCTCCCAGCGCTCTCTGAGGACGAAGACACGGAGGACAGACAGATAAGACTTAAAGAGGAAATGTTTCATCATGCAGAGCTCGGTCTCTGAACTGGCTTCTTCATCTTCATCTTTAAATGATTCTTATTTTAATATTAAAAAAAAAAAAAGCAACATGGTCACAGAACTAATACCAGGATGACTGTTGGCTGAGTGATGAAGATGAAGATGAAGGGTTGACTCTGTCAGGTGTTTCACTGAATCTTTAGTTCTGGATTTAGAGTCCAGGAGTTGGTGGATGAAGAAATCACATGTTGCTCAAATTGTAAAGGACATCTCAGAAAATAAAATATTCTCCAAACTGGATCAAATCTGTCCTTAAAATCCTGACACTAAAGGAAATCTTTCAGACCGACGGGACGATGATACGTCAGAAGAGGTTCCGGCACCGACCTGGGCTTCGTACTGCCGCCCCTCGATGCTCCACCCTGCTGACGCTCCGTAGAAGGACTCCAGCTTCTGCTTCATGATCATCAGCCACTTCTGCAAGTTCAGCAGGCTGTCGTGGAAAATCTCGTGGTCGGAGATGTTGTCCTCACTCTCCTGAACTTTCTCCTGCAGACACCAGATACAAGAGGCTCAGTTTACCCACATTCATCTATTAAAATAAATATTCAAATATTTAATGACAGACATAAAGCCTGCACATGTGTCCTGTCTCACCCTGACTGTCCTGTACTGATGTCTCCATTCAACGTAGAGCTTCTCGAACTGAGTCCTGTTGCTCTGACTGGAGGACACCAGTGTCTCCAGGGCAATGAGGTGGGCTTCACAGTCCTCCAGGTCCCTCTGCAGCACCTGAGGACACACAGGGACACACACACACAGGGACACACATGATGAGATGAGACAACACAACAACACACACCAGGCAGCGTCTGATCAGACAAACTGATTTATTATTTATAATCATCCATCCATTATCTATACCCGCTCTATCCTGAACAGGGTCACGGGGGGCGGAGCCTATCTCAGCTCACATTGGGTGAAGGCAGGGTTCACCTGGACAGGTGGTCAGTCCATCACAGGGACAACACAGAGAGACAGATGGAAACAAAGACCGTTCACGCTCTCATTCACACCTCAGGGACATTTGTAGAACCACCAGTTAACCTGATAGCATGTTTCTGGATGGTGGGAGGAAGCTGGAGAACCGAGAGAACCCACTCAGGCACACGGAGAACCTGCAGACTCACACAGGAAGGCCGGGATTCAAACCCAGAACCTTTTTGCTGTGAGGCGACCATGCTAACCGCTGCACCGCCCAGTATTTATAATCAATGGTCTTAAAATGAGAATAAATTGCTGAAAATAAATAATGGCGTCATCAGAACAAACATCTTCTTGAGCAGCAGCAGAGAAGCAGCTGAATTAACGTGTACTGGGCATGCTCAGTGGACAGATAGTTTGAACACTACAAAGATCTCCACCTGAAGCTGCTGCATCTGTGGAGAAGCTGCAGGATGATCTGAATCCACGGAGACGACGCTAAGAGAGGAGGATCTGTATTTATCAGACTCACCATGAACTGGTCCGCCTGGCTCTTCTTGGCCAGGATGTCCGGCTGCAGGCTGTCAGCGGAAATCAGTCGGTCTCTGAAGGAGGACAGCTTGGACTGGATCAGCTGGTAGGCGTCTCCGAAGTCTTTGGTTCTGGAGATGAGGCCCTGTGGAGGGAGATGTTACACAGGTGGAGATACCTGGACCGCAGGAAATGAGGGATGCTGAAACATCTTCAACACGTGTGGAAGACAACAGGCTGTGCAGGACCTTTCATCCTTAGTGTCTCCAAACAATCCGTCTCTGATTTCATCATTTTTCTGTCTGCAGTGACCGACATCCTTCATTCAAAGGGAGGCTGTCGCTCAGTCGGTAGAGAGGGCTTCACACTAATCAGAAGGTTGGCGGTTCGATCCCCAGCTCCTCCTGTCCACATGCCTAAGTATCCTTGAGCAAGACACTGAACCCCAAGTTGCTCCTGATGGTGAACCATCGGTGTGTTGTAAGTCGCTTTGGATAAAAGCGTCAGCTAAATGTAATGTAATTCTGACGGAGACGCTGACCTATATCAAAAAAATGTTCATTCTGCGTCTCTGCTCGTTAATCACCCGTATTTCCTGCAGACAGAGAGATTATGTCTCCGCTGCAGGATTACAGAGAAAGAAAGAAACTCTGAGTGGAGACCCGGGGGAACCGACCCAGGCAGATGCTCTCCTCCTCTGGGTTGGGTTCTGTTGGAGATCCCTCCCTGTTAAAGGGATGTTACCCCCTTCAACAGTATTTCAGTCCCCCCTGAGGTGAAGTATCCCAGAGATCAGCTGGGATAAGTTTCTAAAAATAGATACAGAGGGTATCTATACTCACTTTATCCTCCTCTGACCTGCTGAGGATGAAGAGGGAACAGATAACGGGGGGATGGATGAACTGAAACATCCAGAAGATGGTAGTAAAGTTCAACATGGACTCGTCTATAAACAGCATGAGTCCACATTCAGGATGCAGTGATCCTCTGGGAAACACAGCAGGGATGATGGAGCTCCGAGGAGAACTGAAGCAGTGATGTTTCACCATCATTCTCACAGTTTTGGTATTAAATACAGACATATTCAGGATGCAGAATCCTGCTTGAGGCTGCTGAGTAGTTTCCATTCCGACAATTTAAAAGTTGATTTTAATCCAAGAATTAAAGCAAAAGTTATTAAAACCAGTTTTCTTCTTCAGGTCTGTCAGATACTTTCAACAGTCTACATGGCAGCAGGTCACAGTAGGGTTTTATTTTTTTAAAGTATAAAATAATACTCAAGAATATAAATTTATGTACAGCCTACATGATGTGGTGTTTTAAAAAAAAAACACCAAAAGATCCAATTAGATTATTGGATCAACAAGCACTAGAAGTAAACAGCAGCAGCATCATTCAAATCTAAAGCATCTCCATCCCTGTTGCTCCCTCACTGAACTCAACTTCAACTTATTATTTCTGCCAGAGGATTCTGGATAAAACAATCTTTGAATCTTGACACATCTTTTCTTGTTAAGTCGTATCGTCTCTTCCTGAACTATTAGCATTCCAGCTGTTTTAATATCATTTATTTATGAAAAATGTCCCTGTGTAAATATTGTGTGAACGTACCAACAGTCGTCCCTAACCCCGAGAGTGATGTCTCAGAGTGAGACAGTGAGACAGCAGCAGCTGATACCTGCAGCCGGCTCCTCCTCTGCAGCAGCTGAGAGTGCAGCAGCTCTCTGTTCCTGATGGCGGCGCTCAGCTCCCCCTGCAGACCCTCGGACCGCTCCGGGCCGAACACCGAGTCCAGCAGGTTGGTCTTCGCCTGCAGCAGACCGAAGCGCTCCTGCAGCTGGATGCTGTCCTTCAGGAGACGCTGACGGGGAGGACAGAAGAGGACACGTCCGTCTGTGAACACTGACTGAAGTTAAAGAGTCACCCTGGTTTAAAGGTCTTACACTTTACTTTGCAATGATGAAATAAATAAGAACATTTACTATAAATTCTTGTATAAATGTTGAAAACTCCCAGGAAACATCTCCTCACAGGATTTCACAGAGACTTAAAGAGAATTTCTGACTCCGCTGCAGCAGTGATGCAACTCTTACAGCAGCAGCAGCTTCTTCCACCTCCGACATGAAACAGACGGCTGGAAGTCTTTATGATGGGTTTTAACATCAGGACGTAAATGTGTGGACAGGTGGGACGTAGGTGGGACGTCTACTGACCCACCGTCTCACAGCGTCTTGAGTAAGACTGGAAAAAACTGGACTTTGTACTATATTTGTTTACCTCGGTGATTGTTTACCTCTGTTTGTTTACCTGTATGTGTGTTTGTTTACCTCGATGTTCTGGACCAGCATGGCGATGTGGGAGAAGTCGGTGACCTCGGCCGAGGCCTCCATCACCTGAGAGACGACGTGGCTCCACTGGGCGTAGACCAGCAGGGGGTCCTGGAGGACGTTCCTCAGCTCCGACTCGGACTCTGAACACAGTCGGGTCGCTCGGCACTTCACACTGAGACACAAAGAGGACAGACGGTGGAGTGAGAATCTAAAGAGGACACAGACGGGATCCTCCGGAGGAGATGAGCAGGTTTGAACACGTGTGGTCATCAGTATTTATCATCCACAGTAAACCGTCTCCGACCTCTGGTGCTCTTTGACCACGGCGAGGAGGTCGTCAGAAAGGTGCCGCGAGTCCTCCGAGAACCTGAAGAGCTCCTTCAGCTGAGCTTTCAGCAGCTCCACCTGAGATTCCTCCCCCGCAAGAGTGTTCCTCACTCCCTGAAACCAACGACACAGAGCAGCAGACTGAGTTTCAATCAAACAACTGACCTCCATCTGCATTCTTCTGACATGTTCCTGACATCATGATCACACCAGTCGGTTCTCTCGCTCACTGACAAGAAGAACTTCTACCGGATGAAATGTCTCAGCTGAAAGAACCACAGAAAGCTCAACTGACATGGTGAAATAACTGCAGACTGAGAAACAAATCAAATGAGTCAGAAAAGCATGTCGGTGTTTTGTTTATATTTTCTGGAGAGTTTTGTGCATTTACATGACAGAACTCAATAAAAATGGTTAATATTCACTATACAGTAAACGGAGTCTACATCCGGGACCAGCGAGTTATTTGAGACACACAAACAAGGAATGTGAGAATAATGAAAAGACAATAATACAGCTGCTTCTTTCTGAATATGTTGATGTTGTTGTTGTTGTTGTTGTTGCATGAACACAATGTCTTCTGCAGAATTTAAAGACATTAACTGAGATGTTTTTAATCCCTGTAGTCTGTCAGTTTCTTAATCTTTTAATGCACGACTTGTTTTTCTGACTCTGTTACATTAAAGCAGCCATAAATAAATAAAAAATCCTGCTGTTAGTAACCTCTTCAGTCTGTCCTGCTAACAGTAACCAACATAAATGTTTTTTACAAATATTTAAAATATGTTGTTTACACTGATTCATATTCTCAGTGTCCTGATATATTATATATTCTCAGAGTAACACCTGCTACACTCGGATTAGTCACCAGACTCAGCACCAATCATCACATGTTCATGAATAAATCAGGATGGATGTTGAGTGAAACAGGGGAAACGACTCTGAGTGTCCCTGAGTGGAACTGAGTGTCCCAGAGTGGACCTGAGTGTCCTTGAGTGGACCGGAGTGTCCTTGAGTATCCCCGAGTGGACCCGAGTGTCCTTGAGTGTCCCTGAGTGGACCTGAGTGGACCTGAGTGGACCCGAGTGGACCTAAGTGTCCCTGAGTGGACCTGAGTGGACCTGCGTGTCCTTGAGTATCCCCGAGTGGACCTGAGTGGACTTGAGTGTCCCCGAGTGGACCCGAGTGGACCTGAGTGGACCTGAGTTCATCTTAAATCCATCAACATAACTGTACAGATGAATGATGATTGATTCCTCTCACTTAATTTGACTAATTTACTTTAATCAGATGATTATCAATAACCTTATCCAACCTTTGATTATAGATTATTATTATTAGACCAGCGCTGAATACAGGATAATATGTAAAAAGTGGGATTTATTCACACGACACACCTTTCTTTCAGGTTGTTGGAGTACAATGTTTTTTAAACTGTTTGTAATTCTTTCCATTTCCTGTCCAAACGTAGAACAAACTAAATCACCTGTGGAAACACATTCAAATGTAAATCAGTGTAGTTTTCTGTTTAAAATCCATTTCACGTCTTTAACAGGGAGTAGACTGTCGCGGGGAGGTGACAGCCTGTCGACGCCCCCAGATGACGGACAGCTGAGTGCATCGGATCATTCAGCAGTCCAGTCACACCAATGAGCTGGTCCACTGGTCCACTGGTCCACAGGTCCACAGGTCCACTGGTCCACTGGTCCACAGGTCCACTGGTCCACTGGTCCACAGGTCCACAGGTCCACTGGTCCACTGGTCCACAGGTCCACTGGTCCACAGGTCCACAGGTCCACAGGTCCACAGGTCCACAGGTCCACAGGTCCACTGGTCCACTGGTCCACACCGCTCTTGTCTGTCACCTCCTTCGTGCTGCTTCTGCCTCACGCTGCAGACATCCATCTAAAAAGCTCCCTACAGAGATTCTCATGTTTCGCTCCACGGTGAGACAGCTCTGCTTCATGCTCAGCCGGCGGTGACTTCCCAGACAAACAGGCGGGTAAACCTGATATATGTCACAGTGTGAGGCTGCCAGGTGGAAATAATAACGTACCTGTGGCTCCAACACACCTCTCTGAGGCATCCACAGAGTTCACAGCTCCTGTCAGAGATCTGGTTCAAAACACCGGGATGCAGATAAAGAACTCAGAGTTCTTCTGTCAGGACACGTTGAGTTATCACCGTGTTTTTTGTGAGGAGAGGCTGTAAGAGAAGCTGTCGCCATGACAACCAATGGGGAATTCAAAATGAAGAAATCCGAACAACAGCAGTCAAAGACGACATGCAGGAGAGACAAGGAAGGGAACGCATCGTGGACTGAGTGTTAGGCCCGGTCCGTGTTTTCTACCAACTGAAGTGAGTTCATAAAACAAGAAAACAAAACTGTCACGAGTGAAAAGTTTCGTCGAACATTTGGACAGACTGGTGACTTTAAAAAGTTCCTGTTTGAGAACTTCACCTTTTTTATTGTTTTGGTACAACTCAAGTTTCAAACTGGTACTGAGAACTGTAATGTGTTTCTGTTCCACTGCTGCTGCTGGACAGAAGAATCAGTGTGTCTATTGAGTGCGTTAAACAGAGGACACAAAAACACGCTGATTTCTGGATAAAATAATTAAAGCTGCAGATATGTTGGAGGGTGACGTGTTCACATGATGAAGTCATTTCCTGTCAGTGCAGATTGAAACAGCACGACTCTGTTAAAACTACAGTCAGAGACATCACATGTTAGAGAACCATTCTGTACTATGACATCATTAACAGATTAGTTGATGACATCACGACAGTATCGACCATCAATCAGATCTAATTAAACTCCGCCCACAAAGAACTGGAAGAAAAATAACGAGAAACTTCAGATGTTCTTCAACTAAACTTTAAACTGTTTCTGTTTTAAGACTGAATATTTAATGTTAAGAAGACATATTAAAGACTTCAACATGTCCTCAGGGGCTTTAAAGAAAGACGTATAACGAAGCATCATTTATCACACTAACAGCTAATAAACAGTCAACGTCATGACAACCCTCCGGCTGTATTCACGTCTATAAGCAGTGTGTTCACATGGACTCAGCTAGAGAGTCTCCACTGATATAAGCAGATGTAAACCTACCGTGAACGTCCTCCACTGTCCCACCATGGTCTCCTCCGTGTGGGCCGAGCGCTCCCTGGACTCGTGGGTGTCCTCCAGCTCGTGGTCCAGCCCCTGCAGCAGCAGCCGGAGGCGGCCGATGTCTTCGCTGAGCCGCTGGCAGCGCGTCACGTACTGGTTGTGGGAGTCCAGGCTGGAGCGGATGCCGTCCTCGGCCTCACACAGGCCCTGCCTCAGCCGCTGCCAGTGCAGCCGCAGTTCCTCCGCCTGCTCCACCACCACCTCCGCCCCTGCCGGCGACGTATTGGCCCGGACCGCCTCCGCCACGCCCTCGATGTGCTGCAGCGTCTTCTCCTCACAGGCCACACTGTCGTCCACAGCCTGAATCAGACGGTGGGAGAAACATGAGGACATGTCGGCTTCTAGTGTGAACTAGCTTGGGTCGATGTGATGGGACAGTGACCTTTGACCTTTGAACACCAAAACCCCATCAGTTCATCGTTGGTACTCAGTGAATGTTTTTGCCAAGTTTGAACAAATTCCCTCCAAGTGTTTTTGAGATATCGCTTTGAAGAGAACGTGACAGAAGAATGAGGGGAACATGAGGTCACGGTGACCTTGACCTTTGACCTCTAAAATGTAATCAGTTCATCCTTGATATCAGGTGAATGTTTTTGCCAAGTTTAAAGAAATTCCCTCAAGATGTTCTTCAGTTATCGTGTTCATAAAAACAAGACGAATGGTAAAAAGCATGTTAGCTCACTTGGCTAACTCCCTGTAAATGATTGCTCTCTTCCTGTATGTGTGTTGATGTGTGTAGAAGTGTCTCTGTGCCCTGAGTCTCACCTGTAAGGTCCTGAGTCTCACCTGTAAGGTCCTGAGTCTCACCTGTAAGGTCCGGTCCTGAGTCTCACCTGCAAGGTCCTAAGTCTCACCTGTAAGGTCCTGAGTCTCACCTGTAAGGTCCTGAGTCTCACCTGTAAGGTCCCGAGTCTCACCTGTAAGGCCCCGAGTCTCACCTGTAAGGTCCGGTCCTGAGTCTCACCTGTAAGGTCCCGAGTCTCACCTGTAAGGTCCTGAGTCTCACCTGTAAGGCCCTGAGTCTCACCTGTAAGGCCCTGAGTCTCACCTGTAAGGCCCGGTCCTGAGTTTCACCTGTAAGGTCCGGTCCTGAGTTTCACCTGTAAGGTCCGGTCCTGAGTTTCACCTGTAAGGTCCGGTCCTGAGTTTCACCTGTAAGGTCCGGTCCTGACTCTCACCTGTAAGGTCCCGAGTCTCACCTGTAAGGTCCTGACTCTCACCTGTAAGGTCCCGAGTCTCACCTGTAAGGTCCTGAGTCTCACCTGTAAGGCCCTGAGTCTCACCTGTAAGGCCCGGTCCTGAGTTTCACCTGTAAGGTCCGGTCCTGAGTTTCACCTGTAAGGTCCGGTCCTGACTCTCACCTGTAAGGTCCCGAGTCTCACCTGTAAGGTCCGGTCCTGAGTCTCACCTGTAAGGTCCCGAGTCTCACCTGTAAGGTCCAGTCCCGAGTCTCACCTATAAGGTCCGGTCCTGAGTCTCACCTGTAAGGTCCGGTCCCTTAGTCTCACCTGTAAGGCCCTGAGTCTCACCTGTAAGGTCCCGAGTCTCATCCCGAGTCTCACCTGTAAGGCCCTGAGTCTCACCTGTAAGGTCCTGAGTCTCACCTGTAAGGCCCCGAGTCTCACCTGTAAGGTCCGGTCCCGAGTCTCACCTATAAGGTCCGGTCCTGAGTCTCACCGGTCCTGAGTCTCACCTGTAAGGTCCGGTCCCTTAGTCTCACCTGTAAGGCCCTGAGTCTCACCTGTAAGGTCCCGAGTCTCATCCCGAGTCTCACCTGTAAGGCCCTGAGTCTCACCTGTAAGGCCCCGAGTCTCACCTGTAAGGTCCTGAGTCTCACCTGTAAGGCCCCGAGTCTCACCTGTAAGGTCCGGTCCTGAGTCTCACCTGTAAGGTCCTGAGTCTCACCTGTAAGGTCCGGTCCTGAGTCTCACCTGTAAGGCCCCGAGTCTCACCTGTAAGGTCCGGTCCTGAGTCTCACCTGTAAGGTCCTGAGTCTCACCTGTAAGGTCCGGTCCTGAGTCTCACCTGTAAGGCCCCGAGTCTCACCTGTAAGGTCCGGTCCTGAGTCTCACCTGTAAGGTCCTGAGTCTCACCTGTAAAGCCTTCAGCTTGTCCTCGGTCGCTGCCTCCGCCTCCATCAGGTCCGTCAGCTCCTTGGTCTTGGACAGCAGCCACGACTGGAACCTGTGAACGCAGCTCTGGTACATCTGGTGCTCCTCGGCGATCTTCTGCAGCCGTGACAGACGCTCCTGCAGGAGAAACATGATGGTGACTGTCAGCTTCACCAGGAACAACATGAGAGTCTGTGTTCTCCTGTGAGATCTGTCAGAGAGCGTGAAACAGGAGGAGGCAGCAGGATGAACAGGCAGCGCTATTCAAACCGTCCTGTGAGCAGTCAGGACAACGGGCTGGTTCACCTAAAATCTGACTGACATGTGAAGATGTGTTTTTATCGGCGGGTGAAGCCTTCAGCATCTGGATCTAACACATCTGGACACTAACTTCACATGAAGCTGCTTGTCTGAAAGTTTTTCTCCAAACACTGAATCAGAATGTTGTTGATGTAAATGAAAGCTTTCAGTGAATAATTGGCAGACGCACTCCGACTCTGAATGTCAACCAGCATCAAATGCAAATACCAGCGACACACAGAGCTGCGCAGCAGGCCACGCCCACACCTCCGTCTCAGACGTCTGACCACAGGAGACGTGCAGAACAACAGTGATAGATTTCATTTCAAGTGCTTCCTGTTTCTTCACTCAAACTGAGGAAGTATTTACGTGTTCTGGTTGTTTCATTCTTATACTTCTTACTTTGAAAGTATTTCTCCTTCCACACGATGTACTGATGGATCTTCGAGTACTTTCAAACATCAGAGCTCTCAGGTTTAAGGGAAAGATTACCAGAGCTGAGCACACAGCAGTAGTTCATATAACGTTTATAACTGGAGCACACAGCCTGGACAGGAAGGGATTTAGAGCAGAATGAAAGTCAGTCTTTGGTTTCTGAGGATCCTGAAGCTGCTTCTCAGTTTATACACATCCTGATCCTTTTTGTTGTGCTTTTATTGTGAAGGTCTGCAGAGAGTTTCAGTGGTTTGTTTTTTTGTCCACAGATGCAGTGTAGATTGTGGAGCCTTGTGTACACAGGTGAGTGTCTTTTTAAACTCTCTCATACATTTACTTTAGACTCCAGTTCGGTTCAACACCTGCAGAATTTCAGAGATAATGAAAAGATGAACAACACCAGAAGCAGCCGTGCTGCTGCAGCCTGAGGTTTGTTACAGGGATGACCTACGCAGTCACAAGAGGCTGTAGCTCAGACGGTAGAGTGGGTCGCACACTAATCAGAAGGTTGGTGGTTCGATCCCCAGCTCTTCCTGTCCACATGCCTAAGTGTCCTTGAGCAAGACACTGAACCCTAAGTTGCTCCTGATGGTGAACCATCGGTATGTGAATGTTCTCCTGATGGCAGCACCTTGCATGGTGATCTGTCTCATTAGTGTGTGAATGGGTGAATGGAAAACCATGTTAAAGAGCTTTGAGACCGAAAGGTGATAAAACTATACAAGTACAGACCATTTACATGACCTGATCACAAAACAGGAAGTTTACAGACTTCACTGCTGAAAATGTACCGTAACAGCTGCTGCAAAAGTTCTGATCATATGTGAATAATGAAAGTATGTAACTGTACGTAGGATTGGAGAAGCATAATATGTCCCTTCCTGTTGCAGAGACACTGTGCTGTACTCTCATTTCACTAACTTTGTGTCTTCTCTCCTGCAGTTTGTTCCTCTTCTTCTTCCAGTTTCTGGTCTTTAACTACTGACCCTCCAACCTGTGTGATGGTTGTTGTTTCTCTAGAATAAGAAACTAGAAGGACCTCCATCAAGGCTCCAACTGTCTCAGATATGCAGAGCCTCTGCCGACTGCTACCTGTGATGTGTAGTCTTCATCTTTCTGGGATGGACGATGTTTCGTCTCTACTGAACTCGACTGCCATCTACGGATTCTCTCGTGCTTCAGATCTGCACCAGACTGATCAGGTTTCTTTCTTCTTCCATCCGTCCACCATGTTCCACTAAAATCAGGCATCTAGTTCGTCCATGAAACTGCTGACAAACAAACCTTCACAGAGGAACCGAACAGACTGAAATATTCACCTCGGCTCTGTCTCTGACGTCGTTGTAGGCCTCCTGCAGCCTCTCCTGGGCCGCCGGCTCCACGCTGGGGTCCTGGGTCCTGTTGTGCAGCGCGGCCGCCTCGTCCAGCAGCCTCTCCAGCAGCGCCGCCTGGCCGTGCACGTCGCTCACCGCGACCCTCTGCTGGTCCACCTGCCAGTGCTTCTCCTTCAGCCCCAGCTGCAGCTCCACGCCGACGTCCAGGCCGCGCTGCTGCCTCGTCAGCCACAGCTCGAACTCCTCGTAGGCCTTCAGGTACTCGCTCCAGTGAAGCCACACCCACTCGATGCGGCTGGATTAACAGGAAACAAGGAGGAGCTTCTCTCAGCAACTCAGTCTGGTCAACCTCAGTGTGTTCACAGAAACATGTTTTTAACTGGATTTTATTTCCCCTTCTGTTTATTTACTAATGAAATCATCCAGGCAGCTACAACTCCAGATGTTGTCATGTGGCTTCTGGTTGAGGTTTGGAACAATCACCTGAGAACACACACACACACACACATTCACGCTCACGCACACGCTCACGCACACGCACACGCTCACACTCACACTCACACACACACACACACACACACACACACACACACACACACACACACACACTCACACACACACACACACACACACACACACACACACACACACACACACACACACACACACACACACACACACACACACACACACACACACACACACACACACACACACACACACACACACACACACACACACACACACACACACACACACACACACACACATACCTGTGACAGTGGATGATGTAGGTGCTGGTCTCCTCCCACAGGCTCTTCAGGTCTTTCAGCTGGGTGTGGGTGGTCATCCTCAGCTCTTCGTCTCCGCTCTGCAGGAGATTCTCTGCCGCCACCAGCACCATGTCCATCTTCACACGACCCTCATGCGCCGACTGATGGATCTTCTGTAAGTGTCGAAGATATGTATACAGTATGTAGGTCAAATACATTCTTTCATATGGTGATATTAGATTAAAGCAAGTCAACAGCTGAGACTGATGCAGCTTTTTCACACAAGTTATTTCATTAGCTTCATGTTTTCTCAAAATAAACACGTCAACCCTTCGATTTTCTGCACAATTCCTGTTTGTTCAAAGGAAGAATAAACACATTTTTATTCAAATGTTCCTGAGTAATAATATTTATTTTGATGTTGTATCTCCAAAGAAGATGTTTAAAGTATCTGTATAAAATAAAAATGCACTTGTGTATATTTTGTATATATAATGTATATTTTTATGAAAAACAATTGAAGGTTGAGTTAAAACGGAATCCTGCAGCTGACTGAAGTCTGAAGTAGCAGCGTGGGTCAGAGGTCAAGGGTCAAACAGAGAGTGAAGCATCTGACCTCTGTCTCCCTGAGTCGGGCCTCAAGGGCGTCACGGGGCCCCTTCGTGTTGTCGTTGGCCTTCAGCCTCTCCTGGACGGCCCGCATCCAGGAGAGGGCCGCCTCCAGGTTCTCCATGAACTCCAGCTGCTCCTGCTGAGTCATGACCGGTCCTGGTTCTGACCTGCAGAACAGAAGACCCGGTTCACACCTGAGGTTAACATGCAGCACAGGTGGGGCTCCAAGTCACTGAGGACAACCTACTCAACTGACATGAATAATATCCAATAGAAAAGCTGTCCTGTGTGATTGACAGGTGAACTGTACAGGAAGTAGGGGGGCCCGATCCTCTCAGACCCGCTGGAATAATTCAGTAATCTGAACCGGTGTGATCGGGTCGGGTCTGACGGTTCAGGTTGGGAATTACAAACCCGAGTGTTCGGACATTTACAAACGTGAAATACTGATGGAAAGAAAAGATTTGTCTATTCCTCTTATTTGCATTTGTGGCTCCGGAAAGTCTCTTTTGTTTTCGCTCTTATTTGCAAGTGATTCCTTTTGTTTTACTTGACGACTCTGTGTCTTTATGTTGTGACCTACAACCAACTCAGTATTACATACGAAAGCAGAGACAGAGGGAATGGAGGTGACTGTTGGTCACACTGTATAAAGCTGAACTATGGAGGAGTGACGTGGGCCTTTTTGCTCCACACCTCTCTTTGAGGGGTGGAGTTGCTCCTTCTTGCAAGAATAAATGTCCGATGTGTTTGATTTTGAATCAATTCTCTGAGTCATTTTTCAAACAAATACATTTCTAACAGACGGAAGATGGAAGGCTCCGATTGTGATGACTGTCCTACTATAATAGTAATAATAATAATAATAATAATAATAATATAATAATAATATAATTATATGTAAATTGAGCCAATATCATTTGTATTTTGTATTAATTCCAACACAAGTTAAAACTACTGTCGTTACTGCTGTTCTCGTTATTTGTTCCCTGTCTGATTATGTTGTAAAAACTTCCAGGAATTCAGTCTCCTGCATTCAGAGCGCTGCTGCGGTGTCAGAAAGTATTCGTGTCCTCCGGACAAACAGTCGGGTGGAAAACAACTTCAAATAACTGGAGAGACGAGGCAGTGAGAGTGGAATGTGTGAGGAGGAGCGTCGTCGCTCTGCAGGAGCCTGAAGAGGCACAACGTCATCTCAGAGGGAAATAAAACAGGAAGCACCACACATTTCCCTCAATGACTCATTTCTACCCACCACAACATTCCTTCTGCACAACATCTGCACACACAAACTACACACTGCACACACTGTAACACACAAACTACACACAAACTGTAACACACAAAACACACAAACTACACACACTGTAACACACAAACTACACACACTGTAACACACAAACTGTAACACACAAAACACACAAACTACACACACTGTAACACACAAACTGTAACACACAAAACACACAAACTACACACTGCACACACTGTAACACACAAAACACACAAACTACACACAAACTGTAACACACAAACTACACACTGCACACACTGTAACACGCAAAACACACAAACTGTAACACACAAAACACACAAACTACACACACTGCACACTCTGTAACACACTGTAACACTCTGTAACACTGTAACACACTCTGTAACACACTCTGTAACACACTGTAACACTGTAACACTCTGTAACACACTGTGTAACACTCTGTAACACACTCTGTAACACACTGTAACACTGTAACACTCTGTAACACACTGTGTAACACTCTGTAACACACTCTGTAACACACTGTAACACTGTAGCACTCTGTAACACACTCTGTAACACTCTGTAATACTGTAACACTCTGTAATACTGTAACACACTGTAACACTGTAACACACTCTGTAACACACTGTAACACTCTGTAACACACTGTAACACTCTGTAACACACTCTGTAACACACTCTGTAACACAGATTGATCCACACTGACAGATTAAACAGTGAATACTCATCATCTGCATTTCCTGTTTTTCTTCTCCGTCACAAACTAAACCGATCAGCGGGTTGTTCGTCATAATTATTCTAGTTGTGTTAAATAGTTTAAATTCAGACCTACTAGTAACCGCTGGTTTGTACTGAAGTGAAACTCTGTCCGTATATGGCCACTTCCGCCTCTGCTCCGTCCGTTTGACAGCTCGTGCAGTAAACTTAATCCATCCCCTGTCACGTGCCTGTTGTATTCACCTGTTTTGTTTACTTTTCACGCAACTATGTTGCCGCGCGCACTTTTAATCCAACATGTGAACATTGACACAACTTCCGTGTTTTGTTACCGACCTGAACGTGCGGTGCTGTTCTGGAGGTGAAGACTCACCGCTCCGGTTTACGGTACCGACGCCGGCAGATTCAACTCTAACCGGGAAGTCGTATCTGTCGGCAGCTCGCCGGTGATGTGACGCAGAGCCGTTGACGTCCCGAGATCACAGATCTGTCTGTTTAGAACAGCACGCGCTCCTTCTGTCACTGAACGAACCGGACGCGGTGCGCGTTCATGTGTTTGCGTCATGAAAATAAACCGACTCACGGCCGATGCTCGTGACCTCTGTCCGCTGAGCCGCGTGAAGTTATGGTGGAGGAAGTGGAGGAAGTGGAGGCGAGGCCGCCGGGAGGGGGAGGGGAGGGGAGGGGAGGGGGTCAACGGGCAGACCGCCGTGTTGCCTTCATGGGCTCCCCGGAAACGGCATTATCACCAGCATCATAGTGAAACTGTACAAAGCTTTTCTCAAATCTTGTTAAAGAAAACGAAATAAAAACCTGAAGAGGTGCATTGTGGGACTTCCTGAAGGAATGACGCTGAACGGAAATCTGCACAGATCGTCCTCCACCAGCAGGGCGAAGAGTGCTTTCTGAACAGTCACACACCTGAGCTGCAGCTCTTCTATCAAAGGTGGTGAACAAATAACGTTATATTATTATTATTATTATTATTATTATTATTATTATAAGCTGCATCCATTATCTTTCTGCGATGTCATCCTTCCCAATTATCTAAAGAAAAATAAATCAGAAAAAAACCCCAAAACATCACATAACATACTAAGAAATTCTGGGCTATATGAAGTTACTTTACATGTTTTACAAGCTATTTTTAATGGATAATTCATAAGTTCCCAGAAAGGGATCATATCACTGTTATTTCATTGCTATGTTTTTATATTCTAAATTGATGATTATCCTCCTTAAGAAATACTTTTTAAATCAGGGTAAAGTAGTGGCACCCTCGGGGTACACATTATTGGAATTGTGGACAAGATTTACATACTTGTGTGTGAAAAGAAAAGTGCTGCTGTAAACTCTTTGAGCTGAGATTATAGCAACACGATTGTTATTTTACACCTGAACTTTTTCAGGCAGAAAATAAAAGCTTTTCAGTTATCTGTGACGATTTAAAATTTATTTCAGGGCTTTTCAACTAACACAAGTTGACATTAAAATGGGAATAAGAACTTGAAACAGGGAGTGCTTCATCTTTCTGACTCCACCGTAGTGTTGATTGAACACAGTGACTCTCAGCTCTCCTCTTTAACTGACTCCTCTTGTTTTATATCAGTTTCCTGCTGAGCCACTGTTACTCGTTCAGTGTCTCAGTGTTTCAGACGGCACCTGAACTCATCAGCAGACCAGATTGAACCAGAAGAGAAACGAATGCAGAGCAGCTGCTGATGTCCAGGAGTCTGACGTCACACATTCAAACTGCAGGGCGGCCTCAGAGGTGACTTCCTATTGGCTGAAGGGACAGGAAGCGTTCCAGTTGCCTTCATCACAACTTCATCAATGAAAACTATAAAAAAAAGAACAACATGCTGCCACAGTGGCTGATAGTCTGTAAAATCTGTTAGAATACATTTGATGTCTCTTATTAATATTAACTACCTGTTACAGTGCAGTTCATCCACGCTGTGTGGTAATTTACAGTCTTTTATTTACTTGTTTACCTGATTTAAATTATATCTCAAATATAACAAACACCTCTTGAGGTTTATATCCCTGCAGCTCGTTGTGAGATCTTCAGATGAATGGAGTTTAGATTTTGCTCACAGCAACGAGTCAACTTCAGAAGTCAACATCAACACTTCTTTTAACTGTCCGTCTCCCTGTTAGTCTGAATAATCAGAGCCGCCTGTCAGCAGCTTTCAGCGAGACGACTTCTGAGTCTCTGACAGACAGCAGTTCAAAGAGAAGGTGCTTCATGGATCATCTGCAGAAACGGTTTCTAGAAATGTTGGCAAATAAAAGCAAAACTGTGCAGAGCTGCACTCCAGCAGATGAAACAGAGTTTGAGATGAACCGTCCCTTTAAGACATCTGAATTGAATTTGTTCTCCAGAACAGTAATATGACTCCTGCATGTCTGCAGCATGGAGCGCCTCCTTCCTCTTCTGTGGATGAAGGTCACGTCAGGTCCAGACACACAGAAGTTTATCAGCAGCCTGGTTTCTTACATTTAGTTTTAAAATAACTTTTTATTTTAGAAATTTTATTCTGAGATTTGGTTTTGATTTTTGTTGTTGTTTGTTTGTTTTGGAAAAATATTCAGCTGTGAATATTTATAATGGCAAACATTATTGTGCAAAAAGGACATCATTGATTCTAAGTCATGTTTGGGGGTTTAAAGGTTTGAAACTGAAACAACTCGTGATATTTTATTAACAGACAAGAGTTCCTTTCTTTTTGGGTCAAATCTATTTTTTTCTTTAGTTACAGTTTATGAGCACAAATGAACCACTGAGAAGAACTTGGGAAATGTCCAGGAAACAAAAAGGAGAAAAGAAAAAGAGATGGAAAGAAAATTCTCCTGAAAAGTGATCTTTGTGGCTGATCTGAAGGATCACCTGCAGGTATCTGAACCACCTGAATCCTGATGAAGACTCAGTCTCACCAGACTCACAAATGTCATGCAGTCATAACTTTCTATGATTTAAGACCCCTTTAAAGTGGATCATATCATTTACACACACACACACACACACACACACACACACACACACACACACACACACACACACACACACACACACACACACACACACACACACACACACACACACACACACACACACACACACACACACACGTCCACTGCTCCCAGAGGGTTTCAGGCTCTTTGTTGGAAACAGATTACAGACTGTAGATCAGCTCGTGTTGGAGAACAGAGAACAAAACGAGACAAAACAGGCTGAAAAAAACAACAAGTGAATCTTTTCTACCCTGAACGATGTTTTCAGAAAGTGTTTTCAGAGGTGAAGTTTGTCTGTAATGAACTTTCTCATGTTTTTTGAACGGTTTATTTATTTTCAGTCTCTTTGTTTGAAACCTGCTTTTTGAGCTCTGCTGCTTCTCAGCTGCATTTCACTTGTGGACATTTTCTGTCTTCACTCTTTTAACAATGAAAATATCCTGATTTTAAATGACCAGATAAATCAGTGTGCTGTTTCGTGAAACGTCATCTTTAAATAGAAATGATGATTTGATTTTTGTTCAACAGTGAGTCTGAGCCACAGAAGTGTTTTTAAAGCATCAAGAGAAAATTAGTTGTATACATTTTTTTTTCATCTTTGTTGAAATTATGAGACGTTTCATTTTTTAGTCATGTGATTCAGTGTTTCAGGAATAATTAGGTAAGAAGCCATAAAAAAAAATTCCACTTGTGCAGGACCCAGTGAATATTCACATGATGATGAGCAGCTGTGGTTGATGTGAGAAACTGTGTTCACTTATTTAGATTCACTTCAATAAAACCAAGGCAGGAAGTCATTCAGTCCCTCCAGGAAATCTTACAATGATAATAATTAACACATATTCAAGCAAACTCAGCAATATTTGCAGCAGTTTTGCAAAATTTCTGCAATTTTTCTGCAGAAATGTGGTGAACAGAAGCTCTGCGGAAGGTTTTACAGCATAAAGTAAGACTTTCAAAATAAAACCGACTCCATTACCAAAGACAGCTGTTCATTTCCAATCATTAGGCTCCGCCCCCTCTCCTCTCACCATCAAAACAAGCTGCTGCTAGTTCACCACAAGAACAGGAAGTGATGAGGTTTGTGGGAAATGTGGTCTAATTAAAATGAGGAACATGTTCAATGAGTTTTGTCCGCTTCCAGCTGGAAGAGACTGAACTTGGTTTTAGTGTTGAATGTGATTTAAAGCATGTAAAGCTCTTATTCTGAAGGCAGATGTGTTCTTTGTTCTATATTCATCACAGACGCTCTGTTCTGGAAAGATTCCTCACTTGAGACTCTTTTTATCCCTTTGAGCCCCATGATGCTTCTCTAAGTTCAACACAGGCAGAAAAACACGTTACAGGTGGAATATATCTGATGTGCAGCAGGATTATTACCACAAGAAGTCACCGCTGATTATTATTTATTACTGAGTTCTTAAAAAAAAATTCTTGGCTTGTAATTTTTTCAAATTTCCGCAATTTTACCACAAAAAGCTTCACAAATTACATCATACTTTTTGAGAAAATCCGTCACAAAAGAAACAATTTTTGATGCAATAATCAGTGGAGGGACCGAGTCGTGTGAGTAAATCGATCAAACAATCAATGACACTGAAAGATAGGATCAATAACCATAGTTCAACGTAAAGGAGAACTTCAGGATGGTAAATATGTTTTCAGACAACAAGCTCCGCCCACTGTCCCACATCTGCACTACACCTTTATTTCAGAAACAGGAGAAACAACAGAGAACACATTTCATCACTTCCTGTGTGCAGCAGGGAGGCTGCTGGTTGGTCGCCATGTTTTTATTCTTCTAACTTCTCTTCATATCGTTTGATAATCAAAAAATGAGACTTCAGGAGACGACGTCCCGCCGGCCAGCAAACCTTTAAATATAATACAAGTGTGAACAGTCAGCGGTCTGCAGCGCCTCGCTGTCACTCACTGATGAAAATCACTCCAATATAAACGTTATACCGTTTTGTGCAGAGCTGAAGATGAACACAAACGTGTGAACGAGGTCCAGACGGGACGAGGCTGTCAGAACCAGGACTGACCTTTCATCTCAGGATTATTAAATGTGATCAGCACCTTTGTTTCAGCCTCCATCCTCAGCTTTTACACGTTTTTAATTTGCACATGAAAAAAGTGGAAAAAAATTAAAGAAAAATAAAGCTGAAAGATTACAAAATATGTTTTTTATGTTTGGAAAAACTGATTCATCATTAAAATGTCTGACTCAGCCGATGAATCCTAACATACGTGACAAACACTAACTTCAGATTAAAATCCCGACGTGTCGGCCCTCCTTCTGCTGCGACGGATTAACGGCACAGAGTTAAACCTTCTAGCTGCTGACCTTTGACCTGTGTGGATTTCATCTGCATTACGAGTCACAAGCGTTGGTGCAGACATTCATCTTCATCTTCATCTTCATCTTCATCTTCATCTTCATCTTCCACCATGGTCAGGTCAATAAAAACACTGTTTAAGATGTGAACGTCAGCAGGTCTCCAACAACTCAACATCTTCTCGATGACATCACACACAGGGTTGTGATGTCATCATCACCATGGGGTCAGGAACGATAAACTTTGGGCCTTAAAGTGTAATAATAATAATAATAATAATAATAATAATAATCCTGATGAATGTCAGTTTGATAGATGAATATAAATACAGACGGCAGTCGACACACACACACACACACAGACACACAAAACACACACACACACACACACACACACACACACACACACACACACACACACACACACACACACACACACACACACACACACACACACACACACACACACACACACACACACACACACACACACACACACACACACACACACACACACACACACACACACACACACACACACACACACACACACACACACAGACACACACACACACACACACACACACACACACACACACACACACACACACACACACACACACACACACACACACACACACACACACACACACACACACACACACACACACACACACACACACACACACACACACACACACACACACACACACACACACACACACACACACACACACACACACACACACACACACACACACACACACACACACACACACACACACACACACACACACAGACACACACACACACACACACACACACACACACACACACACACACACACACACACACACACACACACACACACACACACACACACACACACACACACACACACACACACACACACACACACACACACACAGACACACACACACACACACACACACACACACACACACACACACACACACACACACACACACACACACACACACAGTGTTAACATTGAAACACAGAAACCGTCTCCATCGTGTCAGGAACAGGAAGTAAAAAGGACGGAGACGTTTTCAGCAGCAGCTCCGACATCGTTCATTCTTTGTTTTTAATTTATGAACATTCACGTTGCTGCAAAAGGAAACGAACCAACGAGGATCTCCGATGGATCACGGTCTCGTCTCCGTTAACGTTTTAAATGGAACGCCGTTCGGTTCCGCTCCGGTAGATCCGGCGGCCTCGGTTCCTCCGCGGCTCCTCAGCAGTAAACCGACCAGTAGATGAGGTTGAAGAAGATGTAGGAGCCGGGGAAGATCATCCGGGAGTACTTGTCGATGGCGTGCGTGTTCTGGATGATGTTGAGCGCCCGCAGGCTCTTCTTCTTCTTGGTGGCGGTGGACTCGCTGCTCACCGACAGGTGGACCACCATGTGCTCGGGCTTCTCCGGCACCTCGTGCATCTCCTCCGGCTCCTCCTCGGGCGCCACGGGCTCCTCGGTGTAGCCGGCCAGGCTGTTGGTGTCCGCCTCGCTGTAGGTGCCGTCCAGCATGGCCATGGTTCGGGTCTGGGAGATGCCGCAGGTGCAGGGCAGCGACTGGCAGGAAGAAGGACAAAGATCAGGAATGAAGCATCTGAAGGTGAACATCTGTGACTGTCCGCTCACAGAAACACTGGAAGCAGCTGCAGAGGTTTTCTCCCTCGTGGAGCTGTGGTGCCACTGATGTGGATAATCTACCCGCTGTAGAGGATTATTACTTAAACTGTGGTGAATTAGTGGAGCATTAATCTGACACCATTCCCTGTTGACCAGTAGTCTGGCGTTGCCAACTTCACGGTGTGAATATGTGGGTCAGGCGACTCTCCATCTTACTGGGCGTCGACCTCGGGTCGGCAGCGTGACGAGGTGCTGAGTGTTGAATGTGTAAAAATGTCAACGCTTCGCTCGTCACCGTCACCAGCCGTCCAATCACAGTGCAGGAGGGCGGGACTAAAACTAAGCTGTGGGCAACCAGAGGACGAATCACTTTGAAAGCAGTCGGTCCAAAACCTTTCACAGTTATCGCTGATATTTTGCCTTCAAATGGAACTCGTGAGCTCGTAGTTACAACACAGGAAGTCGTGTGCACCGTATGATCGGCGTTCAAGTGGTTAAGTGGTAAAAACACTGTTGCTAGGCAACAGCACCACGGCGGCCGCTCGAAGCCACAGAGGCTAACAGTTTATTAAACTAACAGGAAACGGAGACACAGAAGGAAAAGAAGATGAATGTGATCCTCAGATGTAGAATATGATCTAAGTTATGAAGACAAACTCTACGTGACTAAAACCACAACATATCAGCTGAACATCCAACCAGACATGAACCTCCGTGACCTCTGACCTTTCTGGAAACGTCAGCAAACACGTCACAACTGGTGAACTGGAGGCTGATGGAAGATTTAGAGTTGTGACGCGGTGACGACCACCAGAGGGCGCCGTTCATACGACCCTGAACGCAGCATCAGCCGTCAGTATGCAGTTAAATTGAGTTTCGTCAGAATCCATAAACTGTTCTGTTCATTTAATGACATTTAGTTTCTTACTTTAAGAAAAATATAATGAATTTAGTTCATCAATTAAACTAGAATCAATATTAAAGAAGTGAAAATCAGTGCAACCTTCATTAGTGGGATATTTTTAATTTTATTCCTTAAATTCTGTTTTAATATCTTGTAGTCTGCTTCTGTGATTGATGAAGGATTTGATCAGTGAGATTTCCTTCTGTTCACCTTCAACTTTAAAACACTTCAAAGATCCTGTTGGATTCATGTCTTTTTCTTCCTTTCTGAAGCTGTGTGCTTGTTGCATGTGTTCCTGTCCTGTCAGGATGTCGGAGACATGGACTCATCCTCTCTGACTTACAGAGCTGTCTGTAAATGACACCTTCCCTCCACCTGTTGTAACGTCCTCCCGCTGACACACACATCTCAGATAATCCTCGTTCAGAGCCACAAGCATTCACTCGTCTGGTTTTCCAAAGCCAGGCTGCATCAGTAGTGATTTGTTTTCTTGAGGAGAACCACTGCTCCTTTTCTAGTGCTGTTTTTTTTTCTCTTTCAGGCGACTGCTCACGAGTGAATCACACTGAATCAGACCAACCAGACCACAACTGAAGCATCTGGCCTCTTCAATTAGCCTTAATAGGAAACCGGTGGTCGCGCTCTCCTGCATTGTGGCTGTACTTCGGGTTCATATTTTCATTGTAGTCTCTTTAATCTGTGTGATTTTAACCTGGAAATGAGATCTAATACTGAACACTTCAACTTCAGAGCGCAGTGCCAGGGACCCTTTTCCTTTGTTTGCACCAAGTTGCAGTTTTCATGACTCAACGTGAACCCGGCTGCACCGACGTGGGCGTGACGGGGAGATGCACCCGTTCAGGGTGATTCTGGTGTCAGTTCTCAGGTGAAACTGTGTCTCCACCAGCAGAAACCAGGACTGAGTGCAGCAGGACGATGTTCATGGCTTCAGTGAGCAGAATACCACTAAAGACTTGTCTGTGTTTACTGCTCACATGTGGGTTAAATGCAGGTTAAACTCCTGTAAGAACATCCCAGTGTATAAAATGATTCTTCCTCTGTATGCTATCTGAGCTCCTGCTCAACAAATTCATTTCAATAAGTCAAAGTAGAGTTTTCAGCTCCACAGCTGGGACGTCTGTGTCCTCAGCTCACACCAGGCGTGTCTAATCTCCATCACTACAGACAAACACCGTCCAGGCGTTTTTAGATCATCGTCAGAGCTGCAGAGATGATGAAGGAGCCCGAGGAAGAGAGAAATCAGAGGGAGCGGCAGACGGTAAAATAAACAGCAACAAAGCAGGGCGCTGATATTTCTTATTATCAGTAAATCCGGTGTGACGAGCCGAACCGACAGACAACCGAGAAAATCCAGATTTTATGGCCCACTGCTACGACAGTCTGAATGCACTGCTGGACGGGCTTCAAACTTTTAGAAGAACACTGAAAATATTTCAATTAAATCCAGTGAAGTGACCGACATGATGTTGGTGTCCCGACCCGTCGGCCTGCTGATTTCCTTCCTACTGGAGTTTCACTCTAACAGAAGGACACAGTTGTTGGGGACTATTTTCAGGAGCGGATGAATCCATGTTTGGTGCTGTAGTATTTCTGACATCTTTACCAACACAACCCCGGGTGCACCAGCCTGCCCGTCTCACTGCAGCCAGGTTCATGTGGATCTACGAAAATTGGAAATTGGTGCCAGCACGAAAAAACCCAACCCTGAACCAAAATAGTGGAGCAGCTCGGCCTCGGCTGTAAAACAGAGCTCTGGAC
This sequence comes from Brachyistius frenatus, assembly GCF_029030835.1. Taxonomy (NCBI): domain Eukaryota; kingdom Metazoa; phylum Chordata; class Actinopteri; family Embiotocidae; genus Brachyistius; species Brachyistius frenatus. The sequence goes on along the minus strand of NW_027210849.1, from coordinate 335,622 downwards.
ACGCTGCTGTGGTCGGTGTCCTTCACTGATGTCGCGAATTCGCTTTATTGAAGTAGCCCACACAAAAGTTACTGGACAACATCTCCTCAGCGTTATCTCTAGAATTCCAAACCCACACATGCCAGAGGATGTGAACTCTGGGTAAACTCCCCTGGTCCTGTTTATCACCCTTTTACCTCATAAAGATGAAAACTTTCTGTCACAACGGACACTATCCACACCTTTCTGAGCTCTAAAAACTGTCTCTGGAGACGCTATCCACTCAACTGTGAACCAAAATGATACCTACTTAATCCTTTGTTGTCACAAACTCTCCCCCAGAAGTGACACTTCCCAGACCAGATGACCACAGCATTGACCATCCCAGAAGGACCACGTCTCCCCCTTTTGGTCAGATTTACCAAGAACGAAGGACACATTATGGAAATGGATTCATAATTTCATAGACTGATATCCTGTCTATTATATTCTTATACTAACAGAGTGATGTTTATCAAAAGTTATGTTCCTAAAACTTTAGAGGTGAACATGGTTTAACCCAGATCTCTGCCTCTGTCTCTCCTCCCTCTCCATTCTCTATCTGAGTAATCAGGTAAAACCTCCACCCTTTGACTTTCATTCACCGGACTTCTGATCGACATCATCTGGACCCACCGAGGCCCGCGGCCTTTCATCTCAAAGTAAAACTGTTCATTTATTCAGAGTAGCAAATTCAAATTTAGCATCAGGCTTAAATTTCATTTATTCAGTTCCGTCTCTTTTAGCCGGTAACGATTCCCTCTTTCACTTCACCGTCAGCAATGAGAAGTAAATGTGCATTCTCATTCATATAAACACATCTGTCATTTAATCATTTCTTGTGAGAAGTTATGTAATAAATCTTTTTAATGAGACCCAAACTGTGTTACAGCTTCTTTCTGAATATATCAAATAATTTGAGTTCCGATACGATAATTCATAACTTCAGATTATGATTGACTGATTTCATACTAATGTTGAATTCATATTTTGTCCAATATTGGACTGGTGCCCCTTCTAATAACGAGAGCAAATTTAATCCTCATGAAGTAAGTTGACATGACGCTACACTGATCACCTCTGGACACGCTGCTGCTACGAGACAGATGTTACAGGAAGGACAAGAACACATCTGCTTTATCACAGCAGAGAATTCAAGACTTCTAGAAAACTGAAGAGGACGAATAAGACAGACAGACAGTGGAGAGACAGACAGCAACCAGAGAGACAGACAGACAGCAGAGAGACAGACAGACAGCAGAGAGACAGACAGACAGCAGGGAGACAGACAGGAAGCAGGGAGACAGACAGACAGCAGGGAGACAGACAGGCAGCAGACAGAGACAGACAGACAGCAGGGAGACAGACAGACAGCAGGGAGACAGACAGACAGCAGGGAGACAGACAGACAGCAGAGAGACAGACAGACAGCAGGGAGACAGACAGGAAGCAGGGAGAGACAGACAGACAGCAGGGACAGACAGAGAGAGACAGCAGACAGAGACAGACAGGAGAGCAGGACAGACAGACAGCAAGCAGGGCAGAGACAGACAGCAGAAGACAGACAGAGAGACAGACAGACAGCAGGGAGACAGACAGGCAGGACAGACAGAGAGACAGACAGACAGACAGGCAGAGACAGACAGACAGAGCAGACAGAGACAGACAGACAGCAGGGAGACAGACAGACAGAGAGACAGACAGACAGAGAGACAGACAGACAGACAGCAGAGAGACAGACAGACAGCAGGGAGACAGACAGGAAGCAGAGAGACAGACAGACAGCAGGGAGACAGACAGAAAGCAGAGAGACAGACAGACAGCAGGGAGACAGACAGATAGCAGGGAGACAGACAGGAAGCAGAGAGACAGACAGACAGCATGGAGACAGACAGACAGCAGGTAGACAGACAGGAAGCAGAGAGACAGACAGACAAATACAACTCCGGCATTTAAAGCTTTTTTCACGTTGAAAATCCTCATTAACGTTAAAAGGTCATTTGAGAAGATAAAATCCCAACGAGGAGCAACGTGCGCGTCTTAAGAAGAAGAAGCAGAAGTCTGAAGAAGTCGTCTTTAGTTTCAGTGTCTTTTAAATGCTGCCAGATATTTTCTCGATGAGGCCTCGTTTCAATAATCTTAATCTCGCTCCAGCTGTGATGGAGGTATGAGACCAGGTGTGCTGCAAACAACCAGCTGCTCGCTGTTTGTGTTGTTAACTCTGAGTTATAAGAGTTTCATTTATTTACTGTTGTTCATGTTGCAGGTTGAAACAGATGTTCTCTCACGTCCTCGTAAAGGAAAAGTCACGAGAGTGTTTAAAGCGCGACCTCTGTGAGCGGCCCGAGGCTTGGCTCCGCCTCCTCTCAGTGACATCATCACAGCAGCGAGAACCCACCTGAGACCGCGCCCGCTCCCTCCTCTTGCGCTCCCGCCGGTCCTGCACGGTGGACAGGTAGTTGACGGCAGCGTACTCCAGCACGGACAGGAAGACGAAGACGAAGCTGACCCACAGGTAGATGTCCACGGCCTTGATGTAGGACACGCGGGGCATGGAGGCGTTGACCCCGGTGATGATGGTGGACATGGTGAGGACGGTGGTGATGCCTGGACACACACACACACACACACACACACACACACACACACACACACACACACACACACACACACACACACACACACACACACACACACACACACACACACACAGTTAAAGTACAGTAGTGTGTTCTTCCTGTAACCAGAATAATTTAATCTGGGATCTTAATTATTATATTTTAGAACTATGTTATTGTCCCTTTAAGTAATCTTTTCCTTAATATACCATCTTTGTTCCTTCGTGCACAGAGATCGATAGAAGTGATCATCCATGTCTCCATAGAGGATCTTTGTTTTTCCGTCTGCAGGAGTTGTGAGCAGGAAAAGATGAATCAGATTCCGCTGAAGAAAAGTGAACAACTTTAAATTGAATGTTGAACGACGAGCCATTGAAGAGCTGCAGGTTCTCCAACAGATCCTTAGAACTTTGAACATTTGATATCCTGGTGAGGTTATTGAAGTTCAATGCTTGTCCTGTTGCATGTTAGCTTCTTTAGCAGGAAGACGGTATTTAGAAGTAAGTTGTGTATTTGACTAAAACCAGTCAGGATAAATCTGAAGGGGAACAAACAACATCCCTGAAGATGTAATGATTGTAATTGAATACCTTGAGTTGTGTATGTTCACTGATTAGTTGTTATATTGTGTGTGATGTTTACAGCCGTGCGGGTTGCAGGTCCAGTTGAGTAAATTGAATTAGTAATGAACTGTTGTCCTGCACATGCGCAGAGGCTGGTTGGTTTAATAGCTTCTTCGTTGGAACCAGAGGTACCGTCCATCCACCGTCCTGCCTGCCACCACTCACCCCATCTCCATCCATCTCCATCCATCTCCATCCATCTTCACCCATCTTCACCCATCTCCATCCATCTTCATCCATCTTCACCCATCTCCATCCATCTCCATCCATCTCCATCCATCTTCATCCATCTCCACCCATCTCCATCCATCTCCATCCATCTTCACCCATCTCCATCCATCTTCATCCATCTTCATCCATCTCCACCCATCTCCATCCATCTTCATCCATCTTCATCCATCTCCACCCATCTCCATCCATCTTCATCCATCTTCATCCATCTCCACCCATCTCCATCCATCTTCATCCATCTCCATCCATCTTCACCCATCTCCATCCATCTTCATCCATCTTCATCCATCTTCACCCATCTCCACCCATCTTCACCCATCTCCACCCATCTTCATCCATCTCCACCCATCTCCATCCATCTTCATCCATCTCCATCCATCTTCACCCATCTCCATCCATCTTCATCCATCTTCATCCATCTTCACCCATCTCCACCCATCTTCACCGATCTCCACCCATCTTCATCCATCTCCACCATCTCCACCCATCTTCACCCATCTCCACCCATCTTCACCCATCTTCATCCATCTTCATCCATCTCCACCCATCTTCATCCATCTCCACCCATCTCCACCCATCTTCACCCATCTCCACCCATCTTCACCCATCTCCACCCATCTTCACCCATCTCCACCCATCTTCATCCATCTTACCGTCTACCTTCACCTGAGAGAATCTTCATCTCAGCTGGACATCACAGTTCACCTGGAGTCCATTTCGCTGGACATTGTTGTGCACTGAGGTGGTGGTGGGGGGGGGGGGGGGGGGGGGGGGTAGGACATCTGAGAACTCAACTCTTTCTTTTATACCTTTTTTTTCAATTTCATGTATTCCTGAGCTCTCAGAGGTGTTTGATTTTCATATTACCTGCTTGGACACTTTTTGATGTGTGGAATTGTCAACTTGTTGTAGTATCGTTGTTCTATTGTGTTCTAATTAAACCTGTTGTTGTGAGTGTAGTTCAGGTGGATATTTCTTGTCTGTGCAGCAGTCAGACGAGCGATAGATTAACCGGTCTCATCGAACCTGGATGAGGTTTGATAGTTCCCATCAGAGGAGAGACAGACCGGATGAGCTGCAGACGTGGAGTCAGCTGATCGGCTGGATGAAGCAACGGGAGGTGAAAGTAATACGCCGACTATACAACGTGATGCAACTCAGTCCGACACTCCTGCAACTCCTGAGCAGGAGGCTGCAGTCATCTGAGGAGGAGAAAGTAACTCCAACGGCTCCTTCACATCTGCTGGGAGGGAGATGAGGTTCAAAGAGATGATGCTGCTGTTCAAACAGGAAGTGTCTCTTCTCACAAATACACAGCACACTTTTTAAAGTGTTGATTTGTTTTCAACAGACAACCATCAGTGAGGTCATCAACCATCAGTGATGTCATCATCCAGCAGTGATGTCATCGTTGGTTTGTGAACGTTATGAATCCTCCAGTTCAGATTTTGTCCGTCACCATCTTTGCTAGTTCGGAGCAGTTTGGAGCAGGAAGTGGCCATATTTGGACGAGCTGGGGGAGGAGCCAACGGTGGATCTGACCGATCTGATCGGAAACCTGACGATACTACGTCCCGCCCACCGATAGCTGTAACCTGACTGCACCACAGGCCTGTCAATCAAACAGACACGCCCCCAAAAACGGAGGTAATGGAGTGATGGAGGTGATGGAGTGATGGAGGTGATGGAGTGATGGAGGTGATGGAGTGATGGAGGTGATGGAGTGATGGAGTGATGGTGTGATGGTGTGATGGAGGTGATGGAGTGATGGAGTGATGGTGTGATGGAGGTGACGGAGTGATGGAGTGATGGTGGTGATGGAGGTGATGGAGGATGGAGTGATGGAGTGATGGTGTGATGGAGGTGATGGAGTGATGGAGTGATGGAGGTGATGGAGTGATGGAGTGATGGAGGTGATGGAGTGATGGAGTGATGGAGTGATGGAGGTGATGGAGTGATGGAGTGATGGAGTGATGGAGTGATGGAGTGATGGAGGTGATGGAGTGATGGAGTGATGGAGTGATGGAGGATGGAGTGATGGAGTGATGGAGTGATGGAGTGATGGAGTGATGGAGGTGATGGAGTGATGGTGTGATGGAGGTGATGGAGTGATGGTGTGATGGAGGTGATGG
>NW_027210849.1:310000-325000 GCF_029030835.1 Brachyistius frenatus | reverse complement strand
ATCAAACTTTTAAAATTTTGTTCAAAATTAAAACTGAAGAACCAGCTAACGTCTCATAAAACACGCAGAGATCCGGTCCGGTTCTGGAACATCGTACACACTCTGATAACACACTTCATACAGCCCTTCATACAGCCCGGGAGGAAGCTGGTCATAAATCACAGATCAATTTGAATTTGCATAAACTATAAAGTGAAATGTTGATCATCTGTTTGAGAGTTTCTGGAGTTTTCACGATGAAAACGAGCCTGCAGGCAAATGTGTTTGATTCCATGAATCTGTCTGATGTGGATCTATACATCTATAGATCTATATAGGGTCATCAGATCTATATAGGGTCATCAGATCTATAGATCCACATCAGACAGATCTATAGATCTATATAGCTCATGCTGGAAAAATTTCCGTTCCAGGGATATTATTTCTGTGTTAAAAACAAGTGTTTAAGATGATTCCTGTTTTTGTAGGAAAGCTGCAGCAGCTCTGATATTCAGTCACTAAAGTTCTGATGATCCACGGAAAATACGCCAGGTTGAAATAAACCAGAATTATCCACTAATTCTGCTCCTCTTTGCAGTTCTTTGGTCTGTGATGATAACTGAGTGTTGTTCTGCTGCCTGCAGGCTTTAATTCATTTTACATTTTCATAAACATTTAATCAGGATTAACTGAAACTTTTACGTCCTGTTTTTATAAAGAGCATTTTAGTCTGATGTGTCCCTCCGTCCTCTGAACAGGGAGACAGGGTGTGTGTGTGTGTTTGTCTTTTATTTTAGTTCAAAAAAATAATACCAGATTTCATGTTTTTGATATTCAAGAATAAATCCTACAATTAAAACCATTCTTGTTATTTTTGCATGACATGAATGAGATATTTGAATGTGTTGAATATGTGCTGAGACGTGTGATGACCAGAAGCCTCCTCGTCTCCTCGTCTCCTCGTCTCCTTGTTATGTTGAACTCTGACAGAAGATGTACTCACAGCTCTCCAGCTCCAGCGAGCAGGTCTGAGAGTCCAGAGGGAAGCGGCTGAAGTCCATGTTACAGGCCGCCGTCACCGTCACTCTGTTCAATGACAGGTGACACATGTCACTCAAACATTCACTCATGTCACTTTAAACACATGATGTCGGACGGAGACCTCAGAGGAACACGGAGGTTCTGAATCATAATGTAAATCTTAGCTATTTATTCATTTTGTTCATCGAGGCTCAAAATTAACAATCAAATAGATTTAAACCTCCTGCTGAAGGTCAGAGAGTAAAATTAGAGGAAAAGGTTTGTTTGATATCTACACCAGGAGCACGTTTCCTCTGACAGACTGCGTCTCTTTTTACAGAAGGATTTTTTTTTACTGTATTCATGCAACCCGGCATCAAAGCGTGAAATAGACACTCCTGTCCACTAAAACTGAACATGTGGTAGCTACGAGAATAACACGTAAATATTGGTGTCACGTGACGAAGATCATGTGACTGTCGAGGGGGTGGCTCGATGGCATAATGTGGGACTGCCATGTAAAATGAAGTGTTTAGTCATTGTTGTCATTCCTAACAATAACTACGTGGGTTTTCCTATAAAGCGCTGCGTGTAATAAACACGCCCGTTCCCAAAATGCAGAATGTGCAGTAGCTACACTTGTCGTTGTCAAGGCGTGAAAATGACACGTTTTACTTCAGTGTCTATTACACGCTTTGCTGTGACTGCATCAGGTGAAAAGAGAGCAGAGCTGTTTAAAATTAAAGTTATTATTTATGACCATATTTACAAAGTAAAACAAAGCAATAAATATTTTGCATGTAGAAACTTAATGAAGAGACATTAGACTGTTTCTCCACCTCACATCTGACCGCACACATTACATCTCTCACTGTCTGTCTTCAGTAATCGGTCCGAGCGGTGGAGAGCTGTTCGCTCTTTTTAGAAAAACTTCTTTCCCTCTGAAACTGCAGCTCCAACAGACAGACGGTATTTATGTATTTATGTATCTGAGGATCTGCACGGAGCTGCAGATGTGAAAAAAGAGTGGAAAACGACCACATTCACCGTCTGTGAACAAACATCCAACAATCTGCAGATAAATATCAAAGAATGTCACGCAGACTTTTAGACATCTGGATGTTATACAGGAAGCTTCTCAGATCGGTGAGGTCAAAGGTCAAAATCTGGACGTTACATATTCAGATTTATTCAGGTTGAAAATGTTACCAGAACATTTCATCATAATATTCTCTGAATAGAACAAAACATTTCCAGCTGGATCTCTCACTTTATGATGAAATTCTGTTTCCTGTTTGTTTACTATTTGCTTGTATTACTAAAATTGTGGAAGTGAAACTGGTTTTCTTTTCCTGCATAAGAGCACCAGTTAATCTCTGAGACTCTTCGTGCTGTAAACGAGCTCTCGGTTTGTTCTGCTGAAAGCAGAAGAGCTCGTTAAAACGCCGTCAGGCTGAAAGACAACGACTCTAAAAATAATTCAGGAGTTTTCAGATTCAGAGAACAATTTACAAATACAACTTCAAACACTGACAGAAGATGTTTCTGATTCTCCTCATCGCGCGGCACCCTCAACAATCACAAAAAAACAGCAATCTGAGCAGAAGGAGTGCAGCAGGTCATTGACAGCTCGCTGATTTAACTGCAGCAGAAATATTATATAAAAGTTTATAATTCAGCACTGATTGAGTTGGTTTAATAAATAAATGTAAAGGAAAGTGAAACCCGACTTGATGAATTGTTTTCTGTTCACTGTAGTTTGTTTAAATCAGTTCAGGAAGCTGCAACATGAAATAAAAAAACTCCAGAAAACAGGACGCGGTGAGAATCCTCAGATTCCTACTAATCATGTCCTAATGATCATCATGATTTTACTCTTGTACGTGTTTCAGGTGTCGAGAGAACGACTTCATCTGTGAGAAGTTGTTTAAAGACTTCTGTCTTCACTTGTCTTTTCAGTCAGTGAAGGTTGGACCTGAAAACGGAGATAAAAACGATGTGGAGTGATTTTAACGACGCTCAGAGAATCAACTCCAACTCTCCTCAACTTCCCTGTTTCTGCAGAAGCACCTGTTTTCAGAGACGAAGCTCTGATCCGACGTCGGTACGCTTCATGCTCAGCAGACTGACGCCACCAGAGAACAGCTGGGGGGGCGGTGGAGAGGCGGCGGAGACCAAAACAAGAGCTGAAAGGAGTGTGACTTATGTTCATCAGGTGGACGTGACTCTGAAAGAGTGCTGATGATGTTCTGTGTCTTCTGAATAAATAAATACCTGCTAACAAGTTCAGTCAATGAAAATATCAGCTATTATTTCAGCGCTTATTACTTTATTTAACATGTATTTTAATAGAGATGTGTATGGAGTGTAAAACATTGTAAGATAGTGTGCTGGCAGATTAAATATTGTTCATTTTAGATTTGCATTAAAAATTAATGTTATTTTTCATTTCAGTCACATTCATCCAGAGTTTCCAGTTATTTCATTGGATCCATTCTTCCATCTATGTTTCTTCTTCCTTCATCTCTAATCAGCGCTGGTTCCATCCAGATGTTCTCTGCAGTGAGTTCATTAAATCCATCAGGTGTTCCAGGTGTTCCGGTTCTGGACCTCAGAGGTCTTAATGAGTCAATTCAGGCTTAACAAGGGAATCAGTCCTGAAACTTCAAACACAGAAAGGTGACTAACGTTCTGTTTAATATTTGATATGTTTTAGGTTCATAAATTAAAAAGTAGCAGGGACATTTAAAGACACATATAAATGTGTTTTCTGATATTTTGTCTGTTGATTTGAGGGTTTTTCTTTTGGACATTTATTAATGTAACAGAATTATTCATGACTATTCATCTACACGCAGTAGAAACACAGGCAGCTGAACACTTATTGATCTGAAACCCATTTAATGAGTTCTGTGAGTCCTCGTTATCGGCTGCTGAATTCAGTCCAAGTCCGACAGTAACGCTGTGAAACCAGGACAGATGTTCACACTGAAACTGGGACCAGCACGGATGTCCAGGTCAGCAGAGGGGACATCATCAGGAGAGTCAGCAGAGGGGACATCATCAGGAGAGTCAGCAGAGGGGACATCATCAGGAGGGTCAGCAGAGGGGACATCATCAGGAGGGTCAGCAGAGGGGACATCATCAGGAGAGTCAGCAGAGGGGACATCATCAGGAGGGTCAGCAGAGGGGACATCATCAGGAGGGTCAGCAGAAGTGACATCATCAGGAGGGTCAGCAGAAGTGACATCATCAGGAGGGTCAGCAGAAGTGACATCATCAGGAGGGTCAGCAGAAGTGACATCATCAGGAGGGTCAGCAGAAGTGACATCATCAGGAGGGTCAGCAGAGGGGACATCATCAGGAGAGTCAGCAGAGGGGACATCATCAGGAGGGTCAGCAGAAGTGACATCATCAGGAGGGTCAGCAGAAGTGACATCATCAGGAGGGTCAGCAGAAGTGACATCATCAGGAGGGTCAGAGAGGCTCAATGTGGACTTCAAAAGATGGAAAATGTGTGCAACTATTCTTGTTTCTTAAAGTCTCTAAAAGATTAAATTAAGATCGATGGATAACGTTTTGACTCTGAATGTTCTTCATTCAGTTCTTCTTTTCTCTTGTTTTGCTGAAGTGTCTCAGACGGGAGAGAAACACGCTGCTGAGGATCTGATCAGCGGACAGAAACAGTCACTGAGGAGCAATTAGCAGTGAAGAGACAGAAGATCTTTACAGGAGAGTCAAGTTAGAACTTCGTACATGTATTACCTCGACACATGACTCCAGATGAAAGTGAATATTTCTGTATGTCAGTCGTCAGCTCTGATTCTGACATTTGCAGACATGGTTGGAATTGCACAGCGGTGCAGCGGTTAGCATGGTCGCCTCACAGCAAAAAGGTTCCGGGTTTGAATCCCGGCCTTCCTGTGTGAGTCTGCAGGTTCTCCGTGTGCCTGAGTGGGTTCTCTCGGTTCTCCAGCTTCCTCCCACCGTCCAGAAACATGAACCTCAGATTAACTGGTGGTTCTACAAATGTCCCTGAGGTGTGAATGAGAGTGTGAACGGTTTTTGTTTCCGTCTGTCTCTCTGTGTTGTCCCTGTGATGGACTGACCACCTGTCCAGGTGAACCCTGCCTTCACCCAATGTGAGCTGAGATAGGCTCCGCCCCCCTCCCTCCCCACCCATGACCCTGTTCAGGATGAAGCGGGTATAGATAATGGATGGAATTCAAAAAATCTTAACCTTTATTCCTGTTTGCACTTTTTTTGTTTTGTTTATTTTGTGAAAATAATGTAAAATATTGATGTAATTATGTCTAATAGAAGACTTGCATGCAGTACAGAGGATTTTTTTTTTGAAGACATTGAATCACTTAGATTCATTCTGGAGACCAGAACTAAACAGAACCACCTGATCTGCTCTCACACCATCCTGTGGACCGACTACCAGCTGCTTCTGTTTGTTCAGATGAAATCAGCCTGCAGCACGTTGTCCTTCATCTGATCCGTGGAAAACAAGCTGCTCGCTGTGAAGCCATCACGACTCGGTGCCAACACTGTTTTCACTTCACAGTGACGAGAGGTCCATTAAAAGCTGCAGAGACACATGATGATGATGCAGATCTGACATTAAACAAACTCTCCTTCTATATGTTTCCTCCGTTTCCAGGCAACCAGTGGTTTCCATGGCGTTAAAGTGATGAGAGGAACCATTAACCTGCTTCAGTGACATCATCAGACCCATCGACCACTCGAGGCTCGGTACCACTGCTGGATGTGTGAATGTGTGTCGGAGGTCACCCACCTCAGGCTGTACAGCACGTGTCCGTCGGGGAAGACGCGCAGCATGATGTTGTCCGTGGTGGTGTCGTGGATGAAGGACCTCTTGGAGTGGACGAAGAAGACGTCGGGGACCCAGATCTTCTTCACCAGACGCCCGTCGAACGTCATGCTCTTGTTGGTGCTGCTGGTGAACGAAAGACGCTCGTCCTTCCAGTAGTGCCTCAGGTATAAGGTCATGGTGAAGTCCTGGAAGGGTCATAGGTCATGTGAACGACTGAAGTGGAGAAAACCAACGACTTCATGGAGAAAAAAAATAGTTCTAATCTTCTGTTAGTCTTTCAGCGGTTTATTTTCCCTGAAACATTGAGATGTTCGTCTGAACTCCTTCTCCGTCCAACATCCTGCTGCTGCTGTCAGAGATGCTGACGAGGTTCTTTACGTCTCACGCACACAGAAGAACCAACAAGGTCATGTGACAAAGTACAAAGACAGTTAAAGTCAAGAGGTTGGTGGTGATTGGACAAAACAAACCCACGACTCTCACCTGGAAGGTGTTTGAGTCCCTTTACCTACATAAAAGTACTTATTTAAACCAATCAGCATCAGTCAGTGACGTCATCAACCATCAGTGATGTCATCAACCATCAGTGATGTCATCGTTGGTTTGTGAACGTTATGAATCCTCCAGTTCAGATTCTGTCCATCACCATCTTTGCTAGTTCGGAGCAGTTTGGATCAGGAAGTGACCATATTTGGACGAGCTGGGGGAGGAGCCAGAGGTGGATCTGACCGATCTGATCGGAAACCTGACGATACTACGTCCCGCCCACCGATAGCTGTAACCTGACTGCACCACAGACCTGTCAATCAAACAGACACGCCCCCAAAAACAGGTCTTCTTGAATCTTCTTTTCTAATGAATGAGGGATTATTTTCAGATGGACCTCCAGAAAACTAATAAGAAGGAGTGACTTTAGCTAACAACACCGAGATCACTGATGGACACATTTCCAACCTCTTTTCCATCTGATTTATCACCTGGTCGGAGACTCCTGCTCTACAGGATAAAGGCAGGTATATTATAGATGCTGGGTCAATGTCTACTTCTACAAACCAAAGTAAATCTATGAAACAAGAAGTTGACTGTAGGTAACAGTAACCTGAGCTGAACGACCAGGAGAATCTGGCTTCTCTGTGAACCATCTAAAACATCATCTGGTGCCAAAATCACTTCCTTTGTTTGTTTTCTCCTTTCGTACAGATTTCAGTTGGTCAACCTGGAAACAAAACCTGATTCCAGCTTCACCAAACTCTAAACTATCAAAACTCTGACAGACCACAGAGGAGTGTTTCAGACAAATTATCTTTCTCCAAGGTAGAAAATTAAATTTACTAACATTTCTTCACTGCAGACTAATTTCACCTTTCATTCTAGAACAAACTGTAACTTTAACATTCGAGGCGTCGTTTAAGAAAGCTGGACATGAAATTTGACTCCATACGATCTCGTTCATCTGGTTCTCAGTCGGGGGAAGGTCACCACAATAATTTAAGAACCACGTTTAAGCAGCGGAGCAGCGTCAGTCCTCACATGATGTGTTCAGGGACAGAACCGAGTGTCGGTTTAACTTAAGGTAAACAAAAGTTCAAAGTCCAGCACACAATCACTGTAAACACATAAATAAAATAAAATAAATACAATTCATTCACTTCTACAATAAACAAACTGACTAACAGGTGCATGTGTGTTTATATTGTCTATGAATATGTACTTATATTATTATCATAATAAAATGAGAGAAAAAACATCCTCTTCTTTTTCCTCCTTCCTGTTCTAATCGCCACTTTAAATCATCTCTGACTTTTATCTGTGTAGAAGAAGAGATGTTTGGTTACCATGTCGACTTCAGAGATGCTGTCCAAGCTCTCCACCTGGACGTCCACCCCGACCGGGATCGCAGGACCTGCCGAGACATAACATCATCAACATCACCATCGGTAGTACACCAACTAGTACACTCACTGGTACACTCACTAGTACACCCACTGATACACTCACTAGTACACTCACTGATACACTCACTAGTAAACCAACTAGTAAACCGTCCAGTACACTCACTAGTACACTCACTAGCACACCAAATAGTACTCACTAGTACGCCAAATAGTACACTCACAAGTACACCAACTAGTACACTCACAAGTACACCAACTAGCACACCAACTAGTACACTCACTAGTACACTCACTAGTAAACCAACTAGTACACTCACTAGTAAACCAACTAGTACACCAAATAGTACACTCACTAGTACACCAAACAGTACACTCACAAGTACACCAACTAGTAAACCAACTAGTACACCAACTTAAATATGTGGAAGGAAGACTTTAAAAGAATGTGTCTAATGAATTGGATTCTGATGGAACATAAATGTGTTGCCATGACGACAGACAATGCTCCAGATTGTAAAAGGTGGATGATTCACACACGTTGAACCCGACATACAATCACACATTTAGGATGTGACATCTCCCCATAGAACATTATCATGTAACAGTGAATAATTATATATATAATGACATATATAATGATATAAAACGTCATCACTTTCTCATTCTAACCCGTTTGACTACAAAAATCAGATCAGTTAATCCTTTAATACAAATAAATGAAAGTTTGAGGAAGTTCTCTGAAGGTGTTTCTGAAATATAAAGTTCATAAAAACAGGCCAACGTGAGGTCACAGTAACCTCTGACCTTTAACCCCCATCATCTCATCAGTTCCTCTTCGGGACGAAGTAAACATTTGTGCCAAATTTAACAAAAATAGAAATCCCTGGAGGTGTTTCTGAGATGTGTCCATGAACAAAGGAAACATAGCAAACAATAACATGAATATGAAAAAAAAGGTAAAAAAGTGAAGAAATAGTTAAGAATTATATTTTTTATGTTCAACTGCAGTTCTTTAATATTTTACTAATTTAAATACACTTAGTATTTTATAAGCATCTAAAGTACAAACTGTGTATTATGAGGAATATAACGTGCAGTAAACAGCCTCAGAAATCTGAATACATTTATTATTATATTTTATACAAAAGCTACATATACAGTGGGTACGGAAAGTATTCAGACCCCTTTAAATTTTTCACTCTTTGTTTCATTGCAGCCATTTGCTAAAATCAAAAAGTTCATTTTATTTCTCATTAATGTACACTCAGTACCCCATCTTGACAGAAAAAAACAGAAATGTAGAAATTTGTGCAAATTTATTAAAAAAGAAAACCTGAAATATCACATGGTCATAAGTATTCAGACCCTTTGCTGTGACACTCATATTTAACTCACATGCTGTCCATTTCTTCTGATCCTCCTTGAGATGGTTCTACTCCTTCATTGGAGTCCAGCTGTGTTTAATTAAACTGATTGGACTTGATTAGGAAAGGCACACACCTGTCTATATAAGACCTTACAGCTCACAGTGCATGTCAGAGCAAATGAGAATCATGAGGTCGAAGGAACTGTCCAAGGAGCTCAGAGACAGAGTTGTGGCAAGGCACAGATCTGGCCAAGGTTACAAAATAATTTCTGCAGCACTCAAGGTTCCTAAGAGCACAGTGGCCTCCATAATCCTTAAATGGAAGAAGTTTGGGACGACCAGAACTCTTCCTAGACCTGGCCGTCCAGCCAAACTGAGCAATCGTGGGAGAAGAGCCTTGGTGAGAGAGGTAAAGAAGAACCCAAAGATCACTGTGGCTGAGCTCCAGAGATGCAGTAGGGAGATGGGAGAAAGTTCCACCAAGTCAACTATCACTGCAGCCCTCCACCAGTCGGGGCTTTATGGCAGAGTGGCCCGACGGAAGCCTCTCCTCAGTGCAAGACATATGAAAGCCCGCATAGAGTTTGACAAAAAACACATGAAGGACTCCCAGACTATGAGAAATAAGATTCTCTGGTCTGATGAGACCAAGATTGAACTTTTTGGCGTTAATTCTAAGCGGTATGTGTGGAGAAAACCAGGCACTGCTCATCACCTGCCCAATACAATCCCAACAGTGAAACATGGTGGTGGCAGCATCATGCTATGGGGGTGTTTTTCAGCTGCAGGGACAGGACGACCGGTTGCAATTGAAGGAAAGATGAATGCGGCCAAGTACAGAGATATCCTGGAAGAAAACCTCTTCCAGAGTGCTCTGGACCTCAGACTGGGCCGAAGGTTCACCTTCCAACAAGACAATGACCCTCAGCACACAGCTAAAATAACAAAGGAGTGGCTTCAGAACAACTCTGTGACCATTCTTGACTGGCCCAGCCAGAGCCCTGACCTAAACCCAATGGAGCATCTCTGGAGAGACCTGAAAATGGCTGTCCACCAACGTTCACCATCCAACCTGACGGAACTGGAGAGGATCTGCAAGGAAGAATGGCAGAGGATCCCCAAATCCAGGTGTGAAAAGCTTGTTGCATCGTTCCCAAGAAGACTCATGGCTGTACGAGCTCAAAAGGGTGCTTCTACTCAATACTGAGCAAAGGGTCTGAATACTTATGACCATGTGATATTTCAGTTTTTCTTTTTTAATAAATTTGCACAAATTTCTACATTTCTGTTTTTTTCTGTCAAGATGGGGTGCTGAGTGTACATTAATGAGAAATAAAATGAACTTTTTTGATTTTAGCAAATGGCTGCAATGAAACAAAGAGTGAAAAATTTAAAGGGGTCTGAATACTTTCTGTACCCACTGTACATGTTTTTACTTCTTATAGATTAATTTCCTCTGAACAGGATGTTGATCGGTTGATACAAACTGACTCCTCTGATCGATAAAGTTGTTTTTAGTTCAAATGTGACTCGAACAAGTCAGTAAATTTCTGCTTTTCTGTGTATTTCTGAGTTTCGGGACCCAAATACAGCGAACGGGATTTAAATTTGAAAAGAGCATTAGTGACATGACACCAATTTGATTTCGTTCCATGTGAACTCAGCGTGACATTTGACCCACTTTCTTGGTGTGATTTAACTTGTGTGGATCCAGGGATTGGCAGCTGTCTCATGTAAGCAGAGTACGAATGAGGGTTCACGACACATTACGCAAGAAGAAACCCCAAAAAAGAATTTGAATTCTCTTCATGGATTATTTCACTGAATAAAGAGATTTCTTTCAAATCTAACAGCTTGTATTTTCCAGGGAAATGTTTGCACAGCGAGGCCACTGGGATTTCTGTTGTTGCTCCGTTGTGTTTGTACAGATCTGTAAATGTAAGAGGCTCCAATCTGCAGCTGCTGCTGACCATAAGGGGGCGCTAGGGAGCCGATGTCTCAATTTTAATAGTTATTTAATTGAACTATGTGTTTTTTTTTATACACTTTATTAATCCCCGAGGGGAAATGTCTTCACTACAGCAGGGGGGCTCTCAGGGGGGAGATGCTGCAGCAGGCTGCCACTAGCGCGGCGCCAGGTAACCTGACCTGAGGTGCATGTTTTTGGATGATGGGAGGAAGCCGGAGAACCCGGAGAGAACCCACGCAAGCACAGGGAGAACATGCAAACTTCGTCCCCTCGTCTTTCTAAATGTCTCCAGCGGGACACAAACATCCTCCTAAATTCAGCCAATCAGCGTCCTCCAATCTTTGGTCTGAAGAGTGAACATATCTTGAGAGTTCGACCCAGATGGACCCGACACCAGCATCAGACCACAGGATCCTAAAACAGGGAACTGTGTGACCGAGAGGCCGTCGAGCTGCATGCAGCCGTGTGAAACTTTTACAGGATTTATGAAACATTAATCTGAGCAGATTAACAAACATGTTTTAACATTGTGCCTCACAGCTCCTTATTGAGCAGATTTCAGTCAATACAATAAAACAAACCTATTCCCTTGATCCCATTACTCAAGTAAAAGCATGAAAGTATTATCTGCAAAATGTACTGCAAGTATTAAAAGTAAAAGTAAAAGTACACACTATCTTTGCTTCTGGATTCATATCACTGCTGCATTAATGCACATTTTACTGCTGTTGGTATTTAAGGTTGTTTTAACTACTTCATGTCCAGGAATGCATCATATTTCATAAGATCATCACATGTTTGAGTAGTTTCTGTTCTGAAAAGACAACCAGTGCATCCAACAAATCCAAACCTTCAGTTTATCATAAAAATGTAAATTCAAAATCACTAAGTAGTAACAAATTCAATATTTGCCTCAGGTTTAGTCCAGTAAATATATAAAAGTGCATCAAATGGAAACACTGAAGTACAGTACAAATACTTCCTATTTGTAGTATTTTGTAAGTATAGTACTTGAGCGCCAGCACTGCATCTCAAACACGCTACCAAAATAATATCTGTTAACGAGCTCTGTCGTGACCTCTGACCTCTACATAAGGATAACAGCATTACATGTGACCCACTCTCGCATATCTTCAACATGTTTAATAGTGAGGATGAAGAGGAGGAAGAGTTACAAAATCACTTTGCATCACTATAGAGTGTAATCCAGAGAGATTAGCACAGACGCTAAATGCTAGATTAGAGCCACTAGAGATTATTCTTCACTTAATGGAACAATGAAATCCAAAGTTCTTCTCACATCAGGCAGAAACAGACTTCAGCTTGACCTCTGACCTCGTCATTGGTGCAGTGAGCTGCGAGCTGAGCGAGTCGGAGGGTCCGGAGCAGAACTCTGACATACAAAGAAACTAATGGAGCTTCTGTCTGATACAGAAACATCATTTAAACCGGGTCCACCTCTGAAAACCCGTCAGAGCAAAGAAGGAGGTTCAGGTTCACCTCCATCGCTTTGAAACACAGAAGCTGATGTTTCCTTCGGTGAGCAGGTCATCACTTCTTCACCTCAACCCACCGCTCGGCACTTTAGTGGAGCTGCCGACTGAAAGAGGAGTGACCTTTCTGTGACCTTTTTATTTCTGGTCGATGGAGGCGTTTTGGAGCCAACCTCTAGTGGCACTCGGTGGTATTGCAGCTGGAAGAACCAACCCGACCCGCTCTGTTTGATCTGCAGGTCCTGTCAGGACCGTTAACACTGAGCTGATCTGCAGGTCCTGTCAGGACCGTCAACACCGAGCAGCACCAAGAAGCAGCACAGACTCTGTTTTCTGGTCCGTCTGAGATCATGTTTTTCTTGTGTTCCTCTACTTACTTGCTGCTCATGCTTTTAAACGGACACTCTGTTCTAAACGCTGACTCGTCCATTTGGCGAAAAGTTGCTGCCTTCGCAAGCATCATTCGTGCAACGCTGTCAAATAAAATCAAAATTAATTGTTCAGCTGCAGGTGAAGCTGAGGATGTTTCACAGCTGAACTGATTCATATTTAACTTGTAGAATATTATAAATACAAATTAAAGTTATGAGACAGGCAGATGGTTTCTGGTGTACAAACAGAAGCTCTTTAACAGACCGTCTGTCTGTCTGTCTGTCTGTCTGTGGTTCAGAAGAATAAGACATGAGCTGCAAATGGTGACAGTTTCAACTTTAATGATGGAGTTCATCCTGCTGTTCTTCTTCTAACATATTTTAGTCGATCACACGTTACCAACAGAATATAATAAAATGGATTTATGAGCCGTGATCATGATGCACATCTGTAAACATCAGGACGTCTCTTCACTCCATTAGTTGCACTTTTTCAGACAGTTTTGGGGCCACTTGTCTGAATGGTCTCTTCAGTTGGGTTAACAGCTGTTTGATGGCATAACAGATTGGTGCTAATCTGAACTGTAAACAGGAGGCAGCACTGCCAGTTTAATCTGCTGGAGCGAGGCTAGGCTAGGCTAACGCTGAGCTAGCCAGCGTCTCCAGATGGTCTCTGGGTGCAGACGACCCATCAAGCAGCGCTTACAGCTTTTGCTCCAAAAACAGGAAGCAGAACTGCTGTGATGCTGGCGGCGCTCCGGGTTCACGGCGACCCGAGGACGGCGTGGAGCTCCGGGTTCACGGCGACCCGAGCTCTGAAACGTTTCATCATCTGTTCTCGTGTGAAATCATTTAGCATCTGAGAGACAGCGTTTAATCTGATGTAAAATAACAAGTGGAGGAATTCTCCAGTTTACATTGATGCAGCGAGCGTCCTACAATCTTCTAATTGAATCTCCACAGTTTTCACATCAAACAATGGCAGCAGCAGAAATCACAGCCTGATGTTCAGGAGAAGTTCAAGAGAATCTAAGAATGATAACATGCATGTCAGTGATGCATCAGTGGCTCTTTAACCTCTTTATCAAATTCAAAGATGAAATCTCTGACCGACAGATCAGACTGTAATAATGACGCATAAAATATAGAACAACCATCTTAATGAAATATTCTGCAGCCAGTAAATGAGAAGAGGTTATTTAATGAGGTCAACGTAGGAAAGCTGTAAAGCAGTCTGAATATTTAGTGTTTATTGTCTCCGAGTTCATTAAATCTCCACGTTGATGAATGTGCTGCATGACGTGTTTCACTTCATCCCACCTCACATTAAAAAATGCAATCACATGACCTCCAAATAAAAAGGAACGACAACATGAATAAGTTCGATTAGAATTACTGCATTACGCTCAATTTAAAACTCAGCACTTCCTGTGTCTGTTTCAAAATAAAACCCTCTAGTGGACAGAAACCCTTCATTTCTTATCAAGGCTTTTATTCTGAAACATTTCCTATATTTAACTAAAGAGATGGAAATATGAATGTAAAGTTGTCACTGTAGAAGCACTTGTTACACAACCTGTCAAATGAGCCACAATTTAACCTTTAATTTAACCTTCAACCTTCAATTAACCTTTAACCTTCAATTTAACCTTCATCTTAACCTTTAACCTTCCATTAACCTTTAACTTTCAACTTAACCATTAACCTTTAACCTTCAATTTAACCTTCAACTTAACCATTAACATTCAATTAACCTTTAACCTTCAATTAACATTTAACCTTCAATTTAACCTTGAGCCATCAATTTAACCTTCAATTAACCTTTAACTTTCAAATAACCTTTAATCTTCAATTGAACTTGTAACCTTCATTTAACCTTTAACCTTCAATTAACCTTCAACCTTCAATTAACCTTTAACTTTCACTGTGACTTGTCGCTACTGAGCATCACAGGTGTTCTCACTTCAACACATATCACTATACCTCCTGCTCCTCCTCCTCCTCTTTAAACTCCTCCTCTTCATACGTATAAATCTTCGCCTCCTTTCCAAACTCTTTCTTCCTCAA
>NW_027210849.1:255000-300000 GCF_029030835.1 Brachyistius frenatus | reverse complement strand
CTCTCTCCCTCTCTCTCTCTCTCTCTCTCTCTCTCTCTCTCTCTCTCTCTCTCTCTCTCTCTCTCTCTCTCTCTCTCTCTCCCTCTCTCTCTCTCTCTCTCTCTCTCTCTCTCTCTCTCTCTCTCTCTCTCTCTCTCTCTCTCTCTCTCTCTTTCTCCCTCTCTCCCTCTCTCTCTCTCTCTCTCTCTCTCTCTCTCTCTCCTCTCTCTCTCTCTCTCTCTCTCTCTCTCTCTCTCTCTCTCTCTCTCTCTCCTCTCTCTCTCTCTCTCTCTCTCTCTCTCTCTCTCTCTCTCTCTCTCTCTCTCTCTCTCTCTCTCTCTCTCTCTCTCTCTCTCTCTCCCTCTCTCTCTCTCTCTCTCTCTCTCTCTCTCCCTCTCTCTCTCTCTCTCTCTCTCTCTCTCTCTCTCTCTCTCTCTCTCTCTCTCTCTCTCTCTCTCTCTCTCTCTCTCTCTCTCTCTCTCTCCTCTCTCTCTCTCTCTCTCTCTCTCTCTCTCTCTCTCTCTCTCTCTCTCTCTCTCTCTCTCTCTCTCTCTCTCTCTCTCTCTCTCTCTCTCTCTCTCTCTCTCTCTCTCTCTCTCTCTCTCTCCTTCTCTCTCTCTCTCTCTCTCTCTCTCTCTCTCTCTCTCTCTCTCTCTCTCTCTCTCTCTCTCTCTCTCTCTCTCTCTCTCTCTCTCTCTCTCTCTCTCTCTCTCTCTCTCTCTCTCTCTCTCTCTCTCTCTCTCTCTCCCTCTCTCTCTCTCTCTCTCTCTCTCTCTCTCTCTCTCTCTCTCTCTCTCTCTCTCTCTCTCTCTCTCTCTCTCTCTCTCTCTCTCTCCCTCTCTCTCTCTCTCTTTCTCCCTCTCTCTCTCTCTCTCTCTCTCTCCCCCCTCGCTCTATCTCTCTCCCTCCCCCCCTCTCTCTCTCCTCTCTCTCTCTCTCTCTCTCTCCCTCTCTCCCTCCCTCTCTCTCTCTCTCTCTCTCTCTCTCTCTCACACCTGTCGGTACTGAAGTTGTCTCCGCTGCTCTTCTCTGTCCCCGTCAGTGTCTCTGTCCACCACTTCCAGTCCTTCAGGTCAGACACGGCCCTCCTGAGTATTATGTGCCGGCTCCACCAGCCAGCCCTCGCTCCCCTCCACTACTGAACACGATTTGGACTCTCATCACATTTCACCGTTCAGCTGGCATCAGATGAAAAGAAACAAAGTGAAAAGGAGGTAAGAAGACAAAAACTACAGATTTTTAATGATGTTGGTTTTGGACACAGAAGACTGACTCTGAATAAAACTCGTCCGATATTTGCTTGCGTGCGTCTCCAAGGAGACGAAGAGAGACGAGTCCAGCGGAGAGGTTAATCAGGTGCAGCAGGTGTAACCTCCATGATAACACTCACCGTTTCAACCCAACAGAAAATCTATATTTAGTCCTCCTGAGTCATTTAAATGACCTGTAAACAATGACTTTATCTATTTTGCATGATATTAGGATTCACAGCGGTGTCGTCGACAGCTGCAGCAGAACGTTGAGAAATACTGCATTTAAATGGAAGTCGTGAGTTTGTGGTGACATCAAAGGAAATCATGCGCAGCATGCAACGTAATGAAGGAACTACAGACACACAAGGAAAAGAAGATGAATGTGTTCCTCAGATGTAGAATATGATCTAAGTTATGAAGACAAACTCTACGTGACTAAAACCACAACATATCAGCTGAACATCCAACCAGACATGAACCTCCGTGACCTCTGACCTTTCTGGAAACTTCAGCAAACACGTCACAACTGGTGAACTGGAGGCTGATGGAAGATTTAGAGTTGTGACGCGGTGACGACCACCAGAGGGCGCCGTTCATACGACCCTCCTCTGGACGCGGTGAACACGAACACATGTAGCACGTAGCATGTTTAATAACCTCATTTATTTCATTACTTTGTCAGCAGCTGCAGGTTTGACAGGTTTACAGTTTGTTATTAATGCTCTTCTTTTTCGTCTTCTCAACTCAACTTAAACCGGTGAAAGCAGCCGTTCACCCACGAAGGTTTCCAAGATTTCTTCCTGTTAAAAAGCAGTTTTTCCTTCACATGTCACAGTGCGGCTTGAGAGGAAGCGCTATGATTTCTCTCTACGATATTCTTAAGGTCCTGACCTTATTATATAAAGTTCCCTGAGATATCTCATGTTATGATTTGGCTCTGTATGAATAAACTTGCACTGCATTGAATAACCGTGTGAGTGTCCCCTGCTGCCGCCTCCTCACTCACCGATAGACGCCGTCAGAGGTGGGTTCAGTCACTCAGGTGTCGCAGGTCGTTCTGTTCCATTCACCGCCTCATTTACTTCATGTTGTTTTGAACAGACAACAGATTTTCTTTCTGTTTCTGGATGTTCAGCCCAAACAAACACTCAGTAGTTGTTGAAGTTTCACCACCGAAACAGATTAATGATGATATTTAGATCCTGTTTAGTTTGAGACATTAAAATCCACAGAGTCTGTCTGAGACAACAATCGTCCCAGCTGAGAACATCGTGGGAGAACATCGTGTACCTGGAACACGTCTGCTCATCGGGACGCTATAGACCAATCAGGTCCCATCATCACACCGTGATTCTCCAGCTGAAAACCAGACTGCAGTGTGTAGAAGAGCTGCTGGCCCGGTGCTGACCGTGATGTTCGACCCTGTTGTTGGAGCAGCAGTGCTGGACGAGGTAATGAGTACTTGGGGGCTTTACAAGCCTCCTTCCATCCGAGTGTGACGGTGGCCGCTTCCCGGCACCGAGGCGCTCCCTCTGAGAGAAGCTGCCAGCGCTCTCATTTTCTCTTTCAAGTGCATTCGATACGATCCACAGCAGCCTGCACTCGTCCAAACCTGTCTGCTTTTCATGATCACAAACTGGACTCGTAATTATCTCTCTGGCAGACGCAGTGTGAGCAGCTGAATCCCACTCCATTCAGAGCGCTGGGTCTGGAACAATGTTAATTATTCAAAGAATGACAGACTTCAGTTTTATCTGTGAACAACAGGCCTGAAGCGGGTCGTTCCTGGAGGCTGCAGCCTGCTGAGACATCACTTTCATTATCACTGTGTGGAATAATGAATCTTTAAAAAATGCTGTAATTAAGAAGATGAAACATTCACCTTATGTTGATTCAATCTTTTCAGGATCTATCTGTATTTCAGACGATGCTGCAGACGTTCACCGTGCTGAAACACGACGTTAGACAGCTGGTGAGCAGCGGTCCGGGTGCGTCTCAACGTTTCACACACAACTCAGAGTCTGTGACTTTTTATTAGGAAACAGAAAGAAGAACTGAATCCGGTGAGTCGGTTGTGTTGTTGAAGGTGTTCACCTATCTTCAACCAGCTGCGAGCGGCGTGTTGTCATGATGGAGAAACCTGTTGCCATGGCGCCACAGTTCAGGTGGTTCACAGCGAATGTTTTCCCTCAGACACCTCAGAAGGTCCCAGCAGGACTCAGTCTGACAAACAGCTAACAAACAACACATTTTTGCTAGAATGCAGTCAGTTCGGTGTGATCTGTCTTCGGTGATGTCATCTCACAGAGTGTTTAAAAGTGGATATGAAGGAGCAGACGAACCACCTGAGGCTGCTCATTCATCACGTCTTAAAGCTGCAGACAGACAGACTGTAGATCAGCTGTGGAAGGGCTGGACAGACCTATTAAATGTAATAAATGGTTCAGTGGTAAAGTGAGAGGGAAACTGTGCCTCCTGGACGTTCTCTGGTCGTGGTGACCTCGCTGAGATCAGATGAAACCTGGATCACCAAGTGAAGCTTTGTTTTTTACCATTTTAATAAAACACTTGAACAGTTTCATTATTCCTCTGAGCTGTTTCTGCCGTCTGTATTTCTCTCAGTATTTTACAATGAGTGAAACAGTGCTTTTCTAACTGTGTGGCGAAACATTGTACTGCAGTCCAATTTGTACTGTCTGAGTCCCGGGGGAAAAAAAGACCACCATGGCACCAAATCAAATCATAGCATGTCATCAACTTCATCAAAAAATGTGAGCAACCTTTTATTGGTATCACCGTTAGCAACATTAGCATGTGCAGTTATGGAGGACAGAGATTTGTAGTTTTTTACTAAACTGTCATTAGATCAGCCAATTCAAATTGAATCTGACGGTAGGTCAACACCAAAACTAGAGCGGCACACGGAGAGGACAAAAAGGGATTCGGACGTTCAATGATGAAAATGAGGTCCTCGCGGCGTGGCGAGCTGGTAGCGCTAAACTCTAACGCCCATATTCATTTTCTTTGGTGGAGGATTGATGCTCGCTGAACAATCCCTGGACCCTTACAGGACTTATTGACTGGGCCAACGTGTCACGGTCGATTGAGAGACATTGAAGATGAAAAAGTTGGAGAGAAGCCTGAACACCCAGAAGCACATTGAACAGGTGAAAACACCTGTGATGTTGTGAAGACGCTCATTGTTGCAGCCGTCTACCTTCAAACCAGGCGATCAAGTGGCTGTTAAAGAAGCAACCTGTTTTTCTGCAATAGAGAACATAGATTGGAGGTCGTGTCTCAAACATTTGCTCACACCAAGCCACAAGCTGTTTTGGATAATTTAAGAAAAACTCATTTCAATGTTCATCTCTGTTCAGGAACGAGAAAAGTACATTTGTTCTGTCCTGTGTCGGCTTTATTAGAAACTTTATGTTCTCTCTCTGGTGTAAATTCACTATAAACCAGCACTTCTTCTCTTTGGACGGATTTGATCTCAGTTGCCTGTCGATGTTAATGTCGATCACGATGACCCCGCAGCTTCTTTGCTCCGCACAAAGAGGGCAGAACACTCGTGTTATTGAAGCGAAAGCATCAAACTCTACTGACTTCCTCCTCTGAGGACTCGAGTGCTTGTTAAAGTGTGTTGATCACCCGTCTCAGGACATCACAGGTAGAAGTAGACGACTCCCAGCAGCAGAGCAACGAGGATGGAAACATTCACCGCTCGGAGCCTCGAGGTTTCAAAACTAACATTTACAGCAGAATGAGGAGATTTAACTGCAGCATAAATCCGATGAGCCTCGCAGGACATCTGTTACCGAGGAAAACACTGGAGGAGCTCCATCAGTGGGAAAATGGTGCCGTAGATAAATGTCTGCAGCGACGGTCCCATAAAAACACAAACCAGTTTAAATGTAATCAATACAAAAACGAACCTGTTCAACAGTAAAACTAACTGGAACTGATTAAATCCAAATCACAGTGATGGGTGATTACCACGTTCATATGAAATACATTTCTGTTTTTGTTTTTTAATGAATAATGGGGGAAGTTACACCGTCCGTGATTGGCTGGTAAACAGATGTTTTCCTCGTGACGGGTCTCCAGCTGAATGTCGCTCTGACTCCATTACGTTCAGGAGAGGAAGCCGGCGGCGAAGCTGCAGCTCCACGGACATGTTTGTTCTCTCCTGTTTTAAGATCAGTTATTCGTCACCACATTTGTTATTTACTCACCAAGTTAACTGCTGAGATCTGAGAACATGAAAACTAATATAAATCACACCCAGTAAACATCTCTAGCAGTTTAGATTGTCTTTCAATCGTGTCCAAAGTTTTCATGTTAAATGATTTATGGATTATAGCTACATTTCAGGTTTTGGTTGTACTACGTACGTTTTTTTAATCTAAACTTCTTTAATCCATTTGAACACATCTGTCATCATATTTTAGATGTTGTTGTGGAAAAACAGCCCATTTCTCACCAGTTATTGATAAGTTCCATATCGTTCAATATGAATCTAACAGGAACGAACAGACCGAGGACAAATGAGCTGGTCGGTTTACATCCAGAGAAACTGGTCCCGGTGAAGTTGAAGGTGAAGAGTTCGTAGCTTCAGCTCTGTAAAATGGTTCTGATCCAGAAGTGCCTTCAGCTGCAATACCAGCGAGTGCCACTAGAGGTCGGCTCCAAAAAGCCTCCGGCTCCATAGACTCCCATTCAACTTCTCTCATCAAATCCAAAGTGAATAAAATGTGTCCATCAGTTATCTCGGTGTTGTTAGCTAAAGTCACTCCTTCTTATTAGTTTTCTGGAGGTTCATCTGAAAATAATCCCTCATTCATTAGAAAAGAAGATTCAAGAAGACCTGTTTTTGGGGGCGTGTCTGTTTGATTGACAGGCCTGTGGTGCAGTCAGGTTCACCTTCAGATCCACCACTGCCTCCTCCCACAGCTCGTCCAAATATATTCACTTCCTGCTCCAAACCGCTCTGAAATTCAGCATGAAGTAATATATTCTTCCTTTCGAGGCTTCGATATACCAGCAGGGAAGTCTACGCCTTAAAGATGTGAACATTTCCAACCCACTCTGTCTCAGAACACATTATTCTAATGGGGAACATTTTGTCGGGACTATTTTTATATTATACGCACATTTACAGTTGTATTTCCAGCAGTAGGACGGTGTGTGTGTGTGTGTGTGTGTGTGTGTGTGTGTGTGTGTGTGTGTGTGTGTGTGTGTGTGTGTGTGTGTGTGTGTGTGTGTGTGTGTGTGTGTGTGTGTGTGTGTGTGTGTGTGTGTGTGTGTGTGTGTGTGTGTGTGTGTGTGTGTGTGTGTTAGATTGACTCATTAAGTTGAGCTTTAACGTTATAACCTGATGTGTCTTTATAAACACCTGAAGAAGCCTTTGAAAGTCGACTCCTTTTCAACCTGAAACCTGTCCGTCACTGAAGGAATCGATTTTTCAGTTTTAATTGAGACCAACAAACATTTAGGAACTTTGTTTATGTCAAGTGATGCAGCCCATGGCCTAAATAAGGGTCCCACTCAGCATGCAGAGCAGTGTGTGTGTGTGTGTGTGTGTGTGTGTGTGTGTGTGTGTGTGTGTGTGTGTGTGTGTGTGTGTGTGTGTGTGTGTGAAAAGTCTGCTTCAAAAACTCTCATCTTCTCTGTCAGCAACCTGAACACCCTGGTGAGTTCACACAGTTGCAACTCTCTCTCTCTCTCTCACACACACACACACACACACACACACACACACACACACACACACACACACACACACACACACACACACACACACACACACACACACACACAGCAGCAGGCTGGCTGCTTGTCAGAACAGATCTTCAGACGGCGTCGTTGGATATTCACTCCTCTTCATCTCTCAGACTTCGTCTCCGGAGACGCTGGCAGTAGATTCACGGTTTATTTTTATTGGGCTCATTTCACCTGTTGGGACTTTTTGGGTTTTTGTTCCAACAGTAAACTCAAACAGGATGATGTGACAGTTGTCAAAGCTGATGGAGGATTGTGTTGTTCATCCTAAAATGGGAACAGCAGGCTGCAGTCTCTGAATGTGAGACATGTCTGTCCACAGACTGTTTCTAAAAGAGTTCGTAGCTTCAGGTCTGTAAAATGGTTCCGATCCAGAAGTGTCTTCAGCTGCAATACCAGCGAGTGCCACTAGAGGTCGGCTCCAAAAAGCCTCCGGCTCCATAGACTCCCATTCAACTTCTCTCATCAAATCCAAAGTGAATAAAATGTGTCCATCAGTTATCTCGGTGTTGTTAGCTAAAGTCACTCCTTCTTCTTAGTTTTCTGGAGGTCCATCTGAAAATAATCCCTCATTCATTAGAAAAGAAGATTCAAGAAGACCTGTTTTTGGGGGCGTGTCTGTTTGACTGACAGGCCTGTGGTGCAGTCAGGTTACAGCTATCGGTGGGCGGGACGTAGTATCGTCAGGTTTCCGATCAGATCGGTCAGATCCACCGCTGGCTCCTCCCCCAGCTCGTCCAAATATGGTCACTTCCTGATCCAAACCGCTCCGAACTAACAAGATGGTGACGGACAGAATCTGAACTGGAGGATTCATAACGTTCACAAACCAACGATGACATCACTGCTGGTTGATGACATCACTGATGGTTGATGACATCACTGCTGGTTGATGACATCACTGTTGGATGCTGATTGGTGGACTCTCAGGGAGGACGTACTGCCCCCAGTGCCGGTCGGTGGTACAGGCAGCTCGTTGGGGAGTTAATGCACGTCTAGCATGAAAACAATAAAACGACCCCCATCAGTACTTCATTCTCGCTCCGGGACAACAGACCGTATCCATGACGATCATGAGCTGTGAATTGTCATTCAGCCCTCGGGGTCGTTGTTAATTCGGACACTAGAGCTTCACTGTTAGCGAAACCGTCAGAGCCCCGAGGGCGCTGCTGCAGCATGGGTCACGAGGTATTTAAATTTAACATGGGCACATCCTCTCCACAGAATACTTGATGTGCTCGGATGATTTACGGCCCATTAATCCTGCGATGGGTTCATGCAAAACTAGCTGCATGAAAGAGACCGGGGTTCACCAAAAATATCCTCCATTCAGCGCTGAGTGCTCCGTCAGGGATCATCGCTGGTCAGAGGGGGCGTCCTGACCCATCTTCTCACGGGGAGCGCTGCCTGTGTGCAGCAGCTCGGGACAACGGCAGGATGGAAATCCCAGATGGGGAGTGCTCAGGCAGCAAAGGCCGGATTATAACTCTGAACATCAAATTGTCTTATATAACACATTGTAGAGCAGACGACAGCCACCAGCAGCTGTTACGCAATCCACTGTTGACCTGGCAACACTCACACACACACACACACACACACGCTTACACACACACACACACTCACACACACACACACACACACACACACACACACACACACACACACACACACACACACACACACACACACACACACACACACACACACACACACACACACACACACACACACACACACACACACACACACACACACACACATAAACAGGACAGAACTGAGGACCTCTGGTGGACACAAGGAGACAGAGACACAGAGACGTCTGGTCGGTGGCAGAGGGCCAAAGAACAAAAAGGACAATATCGTGACTTTTCTGACACTTCTGATGAGAACCACTGAACTTTTCTCTGATTGTTTTTTAACATTTGCATAAAAACAGAAATGAAAGCTCTCAAGCTGTCGTGGACATGAAGACGTTTGTGTCCAACATCCGGACACACAGAAGGACTCCGAAATAAGTTTCATGGAAATAACTTTTAATTTATACCTATTAATAATCAAAATACTTCATATCAAACAAGTGTATTCAGTGACATGTGATCTCCAAGGTTAATTATTTTTTAATAATTATGGGTTCATCATGTTTATTTGATCTTATACAATCCCGTCAGCAGCTTCAGTGGTACGGGCTGCTGTCAATCAAACACAGCGGTCATTGTCTGATTAAAACGTAGTCGGGATGAATTTGTTGGTTCCTTCAATCAATAACTGATCTTTATTCACACGTTGTTTGTTGCAGGTTTACATGAAATTTGAATTTCATCACTTTTCAGGAGAAATGCAGCATTTCTTTAATGAGCTGTTAAAGTACCAACAGATTCATCCACAACTAACGATGCAACGGTACCATCGTACTTCCTGCAGACTTGAACATGCTTCCCTGACCTCATTAATGATGTGTGTGGCTGATGCGCCTGCAGGTCTGTGATGAGCTTCCTGTTCTCAGTGTGTTGGAGGGGTAATGAAATCAGTGCATCTTC
This sequence comes from Brachyistius frenatus, assembly GCF_029030835.1. Taxonomy (NCBI): domain Eukaryota; kingdom Metazoa; phylum Chordata; class Actinopteri; family Embiotocidae; genus Brachyistius; species Brachyistius frenatus. Next base: position 290,447 of record NW_027210849.1, on the reverse strand, counting down.
CCGTGGACTTCTCCTGGAGGCTACTTGAAGATATTTTCTTCAGTCAGTCATATGATTGACAGCTCAGCCTGCTGCTGACAGACAGCTGCCTCTCAGGATGAAAACAGAGGACTGAAAGGACCGCAGGGTTCCCAGGAGGAATAGAAACGTGTGATGTCATCCGGTGTCAGTGGGCGCTGCTGGCCGCTCCGTTGGTCGTCGTCAGTTTGCTCCACCTCCTCTGGCTGAGCAGCTTTCGGTTCTGTTGGACTTTCACTCGAACATCAAAAACCTCCTGGATGGCTTTCTTGAAGCAGTGGAAGTTGTAGTCGATCAGTCCTGAGAGAGAGAGAGAGCGACAGAGAGAGGGCGGAGTCAGAGACCGAAAGAAGGCGGAGTCAAAGCTGTCCGAGAAGAAAAAGATGGAGGCCAACATAGTTTTACTGTAAAGCACAATGAGAATAATGCTTTATAAGGAACTCTACCTGTTTCACAAGGTTCAACCTGTTCCAATAATAACTGTGGGAATCATTATCACACACTTATATACATTATTAGTCATTTTGTAGCATTAGAAATCATGTATAAATAATACTAAACTTTAATAATGACTAAGGATGCTCCGACCAATCAGCCACCATCACGATCAGATGATTTTAGCTTTAAAAAGTTTGATTGACGGTCTGTAAAAAGGCCGATCAGAGGAGCTGATCACATGACGGAAAACAGTCTGATGAAGGTTTTATTCTTCAGCAGCAGATGAACCTCCACCTGTTGCAGACAGTCGTCACATGAAGCTGCGTGGTTTTTCGCACGACAATAAAAGATCAGCGACGAGCAACTTTTCAGCCCAGCAGGAACATTATTGATGAGAGGAGGAACAAACTGCTGGAGAAGTCATCTCTGAGGTATGAACGATATGAACCACGCTGATCTCTGAACAACCTGTTCTCAGTAATCAAGCAGCTGCTGTGGTTTCACCTGTCTGAGAGTGGAAGACGCTGCACGTTGTCTGCTAATGAATACAAATGTCAATTAATGACACTTTATGATCTCTTAGTTTTAATGTCCCGTGTTGTTAAGAAAAGTTGAATCAATAAATAACAACGTTCAAATAGAGTCTGTGACCTGTGGTTGGACCTTAAAACTGTCTTCATCACAACAGCTGCTCCTCTAAATCAGTCTGATACACACACACACACACACACACACACACACACACACACACACACACACACACACACACACACACACACACACACACACACACACACACACACACACACACACACACACACTCAAACACACACACACACACACACACACCTTTCCTCTGGTGTGAACCTCATGAACACTTTTAAACTGAAGGAAAAATAATCACTTCACTGTCACTTATTGAACTTTACCATCAAGCTGTTACTAAGCAACATAAAGCAGATAAAGAGGAGATAAAGCTGTACGAGCGGAGGGAAGGAAGCACAGACCAGGTTTAATACGCCAACACTGGCACTGATCTCATACCAGGCTTTTATTAAATAACACCTGAGAGGACTCTGAAGAGGCTGAAGTCTCCATCACTACTTCAGATAAATGTTCCTGAACCAGGCTGATGTTCAGAGATGAGAGGAACATTATTGACTGTATGTCTTCATCCTTGAACAATGTAGAGACGTGTTGGATTAATAATCATCTCTTTATGTTTGTATGTAGTGGCTGCTACAGGCTGCAGGATTCAGTTGAATTTATAGATTGTTATCAGGGATTACTTCTCTTCCTGTGAATTCTATTGGTGGAGAGCATCATGAGCAGTACGGGACTCATCCTGCAGCAGCAGCAGGTCTACAGCAGCTTCCCAGGGCATACAGGACGTTTATTCTGCTCAATCCTGGCTTCAGGAAAAAATTACAAATCTGTATTAAAGGTCCAGTGCTGTCCAGCAGAACTGCTGACTGAAAACACGTTTTTAAAACATCCAAACCAGGAAGAAAATCTGTCATCACAAATGAGCAGCTCGTTCTACTGAGGAGGGTAAAGGAGAAAACTGCAGTGAAAATGGTCCAACATTATGTAAAAATGATAAATTCTAGTCAAATAACGTCTTAGAAAAATCATCTTGATAACTGCAACACAAACAAACAGTAGATGGAGAGTTTCTGTTTGTTCATCAGATTTAGATTTAAAGTTGAGGGTTAATGAACCGTAAACTAAACTTGGTAAATCTGATTGATCTGATTGGAAACCTGACGATACTACGTCCCGCCCACCGATAGCTGTAACCTGACTGCACCACAGGCCTGTCAATCAAACAGACACGCCCCCAAAAACAGGTCTTCTTGAATCTTCTTTTCTAATGAATGAGGGATTATTTTCAGATGGACCTCCAGAAAACTAAGAAGAAGGAGTGACTTTAGCTAACAACATCGAGATAACTGATGGACACATTTTATTCACTTTGGATTTGATGAGAGAAGTTGAATGGGAGTCTATGGAGCCGGAGGCTTTTTGGAGCCGACCTCTAGTGGCACTCGCTGGTATTGCAGCTGAAGACACTTCTGCATCGGAACCATTTTACAGACCTGAAGCTACGAACACTTTTAAAAACAGTCAAAAATGCTCCTCACTTGGAACGATGAAATTAATAACAGCTATAGCAAAAAGAGTGAAAAGTAGCCATGTTGAAATATGACCTGTCATTCAGGACTTCATAACGATGTTCTCACACCTGCAACTCGGACTCATCTGACCAAAACCATAAACATGTGTCAGACCTTGTGTGCTGTTGACTGACTGAACGACTCCCGTGATAGAAACCAGAACTCTGTCAAACACATGAAACTAAAGAACTGCTGATTAAAATCCCAAAAGTTCGAAGATGCCCTCCATCCGTCCAGAGTGGGCGGACGAGGAGCCTTCAGGGACCTTCTGCTGCCTCAGGGCACCGAGACGAGGACCTGCCTGTTCAAGCAGCAGCCGAAAACACACACCAACACACACTGAGGTCCTCGCTGTGTTTTCTACAGGCAGAAATGATGTGTTCTGGTCTTATTCAGGTCGTCTGCTTACTGAGGCGACTCTAGGATTTGAGTCTGGAGGGAAATTCATGGTCATAAAAATAAAGTCAAATCAAATAATAAATAAATAAAACTTTAGAACAAGTAGGTGTAAATAAATGATCATGTAGTTTCAGTTTAACTGCAGTGCAGTAAAAAGTCGTCTCGGGTTATAACTATGGTGGGCATGATAAACAACATCTTATAATGGAAGATAATTGGCAGGTGATGTATGATGCTGCTCCCTCTGTAATTAACACTGACACTTGTTGATAGTTGCACGACATGAGTTCCAGAGTTCCTGCTGAGTTCCTGCTGAGCTCCAGTTAGGGAGTCAAGCTCTGGAGGAACCACATGTTTCGGTTGTCAATTTAAATGTGCTGTTCACCAACCTTTCCTGCTGAAGCTCTCGGTGCGGAGGAAGCAGACCATGGCGAGGAACTTGGTGACCTCCTTCAGGTACATGACGGTGGTGTTGTTCAGGTGGATGATGGCCATGGACTCCTGATCGTACGGTAAACCAGCTCCACTGTTCGTCAGGCTGAAACACACACAAGTAAACATGATGCTTCAAGATGTTCTGATGTGTGAGTGTGTGTGTGTGTGTGTGTGTGTGTGTGTGTGTGTGTGTGTGTGTGTGTGTGTGTGTGTGTGTGTGTGTGTGTGTGTGTGTGTGTGTGTGTGTGTGTGTGTGTGTGGTGGAGGGGGGTGGGCAGGAACAGTCTGATATTTTTAATGGAAACCAGATCAACAGGAAGAACCTGACCAGTGGAGAGAAATAATACGCTGTTCTCTCAACACAAGAGAACACTTTTTTTATTACATCTGCTGAATATTAATTTAATCAATCTGAAAAGCACAGAAGATCTATTTAGTCAGTTTCTGGTGACATCACCAATTTAATAGCTCATTAATGTGAAATATGGTCACAGTCTCACCTCCTCAGTTATGGAGTTTAATAACACATAGAAAAGAATAATAATTGTTTCACCCCGTTAAGAGATTTGTGTGAAATGTTGTCATATTTACTAAATGGATTATTGACCTTCTACCTTCGACCACCACATTTTAATCACTTCATCATTGAGTCAAAGAAATGTCAGAGCCAAATTTGGAGAAATTTCCTTCAGGCTTTCTGTGGGATTTAAAAAGATGTGAGGTCACAGTGACTGTGACCTCTGACCACCAAAACCGAGTCACTTCATCCTCGAGTCCAACTGAATGTTTGTTCTAAATTTAAAGAAGGTCCCTCAAAGAGTTTATGAGATATCATGTTCCCAAGAGCCGTGACCTCTGACCTTTGACTAGTAAAATCTGATCACTTTATTGTTGAGACCAATTTAATATTTGTACCAAATCTGACCATAAAGGAAGCGTCCTCTTAGCCCCTCCCACCACCAAACAGAAACACAGGAAGAGCAGCTGATGAGCTCTGATTTATTCTTAAAGTGGAGGCAGACGTTCACGTTTCCATCGTGTCATTCAGTTCCTCTGAAGAGAACAGAAATGTTTTCACTTGAAGTATTTCTCTGAACGTTTCACTGCTTTGTTTTTTCTTCATTCGGTTTGAAAACTTCCTGATAAGAGTTTGGAGGAAAATGGAACAAATGTCATGAAATGTTTGTGTGTCGCTCTGACTGGCTGTAACTGTCACTGGGAATTATTTCTTCACGTTTAGGTATCAACACACACTTCACGAGGAATGAAACTAGGAATGATGAGTGAGTTTTCTCTGTATCTGCATCCTACAGCACAACGACCATAAAAACACATCTCCGTGTAACAGATGCCGGATTAAATGTAATTCACGAAATTAATAAAATGCTGTCTCGTACTTAACCTGGTGTTTCACGTGATGGAAAATGCAGCAGCACGAGCAGCTGATGACAGCTCGGTGAAATTCATCAGTTGTCATGAAGAGGAAAAGATAGAATTGTGTTTCTGGACAAAAGCTTTGGCTCCGTTTGTTGGAACATTTTCTGAACGGCAGGTTTAATTAAATGAGGTGAAAATGACCTCTAATTAAAGATAATATCCAGGTGTTTGTCGTGATCATGATCTCAGTCTGCTGTTAACTCTGAGGAGGTTCGTCACCGTTAACGACACGGTGTGTTTCCATCATGATGATCCAACATGGCCTCCGTCTGGACGTCCTGCTGGAGCCTGCAGACGTTCTCCAGCACAAATATTCACTGACTGCAGGCCAACGGTGACCCAGTTCAGCTGGAACCCACAGCTGTGATGATGTGGATCACACACACACACACACACACACACACACACACACACACACACACACACACACACACACACACACACACACGCACACACACACACACACACAAGTCTATATATTTTGTTAAACTCCTCCTTCTCTGCCTGCTGTGGCTTCTTCCTGCTGGAGCTGCTGTCATTATGGTCACGTGGTGTCACCTGTTCAGGTCACGTGGTGTCACCTGTTCAGGTCACGTGGTGTCACCTGTTCAGGTCACGTGGTGTCACCTGTGTGGGCCTCGATCAATATAAAAACCAGGCTGCTTTCATCAGCACTGCTTCTCTCCCGACCTCCACATCTCCTGAGTTTGGTGTCTTTGAGCCTTTTGACACTATTCTAACCATTTCTCCCTCCTTTATCACTCCTTGTCACTCCTCCGTCTCTCCTCCGTCACTCCTCCGTCTCTCCTTGTCACTCCTCGTCTCTCCTCGTCACTCCTCGTCACTCATCCGTCTCGCCTCGTCACTCCTCGTCACTCCTCGTCACTCCTCCGTCTCTCCTCCATCACTCCTCCGTCTCTCCTCGTCACTCCTCGTCTCTCCTCGTCACTCCTCGTCTCTCCTCGTCACTCCTCGTCACTCATCCGTCTCGCCTCGTCACTCCTCGTCACTCCTCCGTCACTCCTCCGTCTCGCCTCGTCACTCCTCATCACTCCTCCGTCTCTCCTCCGTCACTCCTCGTCACTCCTCCGTCTCTCCTCGTCACTCCTCGTCTCTCCTCGTCACTCCTCGTCTCTCCTCGTCACTCATCCGTCTCGCCTCGTCACTCCTCGTCACTCCTTCGTCTCTCCTCTGTCACTCATCCGTCTCGCCTCGTCACTCCTCGTCACTCATCCGTCTCGCCTCGTCACTCCTCGTCACTCCTCCGTCTCTCCTCCGTCACTCCTCCGTCTCTCCTCGTCACTCCTCGTCACTCCTCGTCACTCCTCCGTCTCTCCTCCGTCACTCCTCGTCACTCCTTCTCACTCCTCGCCACTCCTCCGTCACTTCTCTGTCACTCCTCGTCACTCCTCGTCACTCCTCCGTCTCCGTCTCAAAGACTGTTCAGTACCAAGAGCACTGTGTTCTGACAACTGACCGAACAACATGATCTCTTCTCTTCGTAAAGCTTGGAGCCATAAAATCTTTCTATCAGGATCTTTTTTTCAGGGGAACCAATCAGATATCAGCGTTTTATTTCCATTACTGTTGGTGCAACTAACGACACAGCAACTCTTCAGCATGACATCATCATTGAAACCAGTTAGTTTAAAGGAAAAGTCTCAACTTCCTTCGGTTCTCGGTTGCTGTCGCTGCAGCACGCAGCTCGTTTCCCCCAGAAAGAAGCGTAGTGATGAGATGACTCTGGATGATGTAATAATGTGTGTGTACAAATCTCCACCTGTTCCTCGGACCGGTCAAAATAAAAGGCCTCTTTAAAATGTGTAGTTCATCACAGGAGCTCAGCGGACGGCGTCCACCAGAGATGATGTCTGTGAACTGATTGTTCATTTTTGTACTATAATCCGTCTCCGACTCGGTTTCTGAGAATTCAGCAGGACATCCGACCTCGTGTCTCTACAGCAGATCTGTACTCAGTACTACTGTGATTAATGTTAAGTTAGTACATGAATATGTGAATATGTGATATCATGTGACTAAGGAATTCAATAAGTTCTGATGGAGCTAAAACATTGTTTTGATGATGATGTAATAATCTCCAGCTGGTGTTGTTCAGGGTTACTGAGCGCGCTCAGTGGCTCACCCGTAGATGCAGGAGATGTCGATGACCACGTCGATCATGTCGCAGCACAGCTCGTAGGTCTGCATGTCCACCGGGCTGCTGTCGGTGGCGATGTAGATCTTACTGACCACGTCGAACAGGAAGGCCTTCTCCACGCCGGAGTTCTGACGACAGCCGGGAGAACGGAGATGGACAGGATCAAACATTATGGTCTGTAACAACAGTCTATAATGGACTAAATAACTTAATGAGTTGTTAAAAACACCACAAAGAAAATATTTTTTTTATTTCTATTTTCTGAGCCCACAGAACAATGAATTCCTCTTCCCATGACTATGATGAGAAAACTAGGATCTATGATTTTTTTATATGATTTTTTTTTTTTTTTACTTCCTTTTGTTGGACAAAAATAGAAATTCTGCCAAAGGCATTTGGAGCGTTGGCCTTGACATGGTGTTTGATGAAGGGTATTTAAACACTATTTTAATATCGTTGTTCCCTGAAGACGTTAGTTGACCCCTCGCCTCCGGACCGGCGGGAGGGTCGTCTCTCTGCCGGCGCTCCGCTCAGAGTCTCTGGGTCAGAAAATGATTCAATCATGTCATTGAAGTCATTTTCATGCTGTGTAGTTGTGGTAAAATTGCTTTGCTGCGGTTCAGGATTAGCTGCAGAAACATTTCTGCAGCTAATCCTCCTGAAGGCCCGGAGCACACCTCAGGTTAAATACTTCTGCTCTGCAGCTCAGCAGGTGGTCTCCTCCGTCACCCTGAAGTTATTTCAGATCACAACCTCATTCTCACAAAACTTTTCTAAAACGTTTCTACCACTTTAGAAATATGTCCAGAATTAGATTCTCTTTGACTTTTAGTGATCTTCAAAGAGTTAATGACGCTTTTATCTTCCTTCGTCTGCATTATTGTGACACCATGTTTACTTGTATTCTCCAAAAAAATCATTTCACAGCTTCAGGGTGTTCAGATCACATCTGTAAAGGTAAAGTGTGGTATATCTGTCCTGTTTGAGCTTCCCTTCATTAGCGTGCTACCGATCAGAGACAAGAGGCTGAGCTTCTAAATATTTACTAACTCGTAGTTTAAGATCCTCGTATAAGGTTGATGTTCACAGATCAAATCAAATCTTGAGGACAGGTATCAGGACGGGTATCTGACGGGTATCAGGATGGGTATCTGGATGGGTGTCTGGACAGGTATCAGGACGGTATCTGGACGGGTATCAGGACGGTGTCTGGATGGGTATCTGGATGGGTGTCTGGACAGGTATCAGGACGGTATCTGGACGGGTATCAGGACGGTGTCTGGATGGGTATCTGGATGGGTGTCTGGACAGGTATCAGGACGGTATCTGGACGGGTATCAGGACGGGTATCAGGACGGTGTCTGGATGGGTATCTGGATGGGTATCAGGACGGTATCTGGACGGGTATCAGGACGGTATCTGGACGGGTATCAGGACGGTATCTGGACGGGTATCAGGACGGTGTCTGGATGGGTATCTGGACGGGTATCAGGACGGTGTCTGGATGGGTATCTGGACGGGTATCAGGACGGTATCTGGACGGGTATCAGGACGGTATCTGGACGGGTATCAGGACGGTGTCTGGACGGGTATCAGGACGGTGTCTGGATGGGTATCTGGACGGGTATCAGGACGGGTATCAGGACGGGTATCAGGACAGGTATCCTGCTGAGTCCTGCCCGCCCGCTGAGACTGACATGCAGCTGGCAGCGCCGTGAGGGGAAGCTGCAGGAAAACTACAGAACGATTTTTCTGCTTTTTAAATACAATTTAATCTTTTCTGTCAGCTTCATCAGTGATGATTAGTCATCAAAGTCTCTAGTTTTTAAACACAGCATGTCATTCATGCAATTAATCTCAAATTTACATGGTTTCCTTGATTAATCTCAATATTTATAAAAAAAAATTATAATTTCTTGTTACAATAAAACATAAATCAGGCACCATTGTATTATTTTAGTTGTCTTCAGCCTGAATGAAAGCATTAAATGTTTATTTTGGAAAAATAAATTGTGAGAGAATCGTGATCTCAATTCTAAGCAGAAAGATCTTGATTTTCATTTTATTCACAATCAATGTTTAATTGTGGTATTTCATATTTTTCTTAGAGTTTTTGCTTAATGTTTTCCAGGTCTCTTGAACTGTGTCTGTGAGGAACTCTTAACTTCAACCTCAGTTCAACTACACAAAATAACCACTGTGAAGTCTGTAGATGTTTTCACAGTTACAGAAAGAGAAGAACATTTGTGTAACAGCATGTGGTCCCATGTTACAGCCGTGTGGACACGTTTATCTGTCTCAGTGATGTTAGTCTCCCCTTCGTTCTCCAGCGTGTGAGAGCTTCCATCAGTCGATGAAGGAGGTTTGTTGAGTGAAGAGGCTCCTCTGATAAGCAGAGGACGACATGTCCTCAAGGTTTGATGTTCAATTAGTGGGGATAATTTGCTTCTCTTTGGTCGGATAAAACGAGTTTGAATTTAAATTTCATGACAAAAAAAACCCCGACTTGATGGTCTACATTAAGATGAGAGAGGAAGATGTAAGTGTGCAGAATCACTTCGTGGTGAAATTATAGCCTTTCAACAGCTGACAGATGTTGTCATCTATTATAACAAACACTCTTTATCACTTCTGAACTGTAAATGTTGCAATGGGAGGGAAATATAATCCGTTAGTCTTTATAAATCACTGTGGCGACTGAAGAACAGTTGAACTTCATCTTCAGCTCACTGAGTGTAAATGTCACAGAAAGTTTTCATAAATTCAATAACATCGACAGATCATATAAAACTCAGTCTTTTCGTGTTGTTTCCGTGGTTACTGCAATGAAACGTGTTTTGATTCAGTGTCAATGTTGCTGAAGAGAGACGGTCTAAATTCTCCTGTCTCCATGGAGATTAGAAAAAGGTCTATCAAAGAAGTCACCTGCGATTGATCTCCGTAAGAAAGAACACATTTTGTATCATTGTGACGTGAAAAGGACCTCATACAGTTTCTTTAAATACTGGTTTCATTCTCATCCACCAGCACCGTCATCGGTCTGCAGCACAGCCATGATCCCTAACATACCAGAGGTCCTGTACCAGTTGGAGGCCCCGCAGAGACCAGAGGAGGCAGTATGGAGTCTTTATGGGAGAAGATCACTGCCACAAGTCAAGAACATGCTCTCTCAATTTAGGAGCTTTAACATTAACAGTAACATTAACAGTAACCGCCCGTAAGGGATGATGTAAGATGTAAAGTAAGCGACAAAGTCGAACGAATGTCTCAATATATCATCAACTACACGTTTAGGTGATTGTGACCCGACTTTACGTTCATGGGATCAACCAGTTCAACGTAGAATGTGAAAGTATGAAAAGTGTAATTTCCAGTGGCCAACAGGGGGCGCTATGACTATGAGCGAATATTCCCCCACAGGGGTCTTCAGGGCGGGGCTGTTATCATACCTGTGATGTTTGGAGAAGGTCGGTCCATGTACATAAGATTTAAAGCAACTCACAGTTTCATGGCGAGATGCTCAAAATGGCCGCCACGCTACGGGCACACACATCGATGAAAACAAATTATTTTGATAACTTTTAATCCCAAACATGTTTTCTATCCATAGAACCTAAATTCAAGTCGGTCCGACAAAATCCATCGGAGGAGTTCGACAAAGTACAACGTGTCAGAATCGGCCAAAATGGCGACTAAATTCAAAATGGTGGACTTCCTGTCGAGTTGACGTAACGGTGCGATGTAACTTTTTTGTACGTCTGGCTGTGATACACGTGTCCACTGGATTTGGTGAATTTAGGTAAATGTGGCCGCCGGGGCATCTCTGTAGGGGGCGCTCTCAAGCCATTTGGCCCCGCCTCCTCGCGACTCCACTAGAATACGAAATTTTTCGCCGGGAGACATACAGTGGTGTGAAAAGTGTTTGCCCCCTTCCTGATTTCCATTTTTTTTGCATGTCTGTCACACTTAAATGTTTCAGATCATCAAACAAATTTAAATATTAGTCAAAGATAACACAAGTAAACACAAAATGCAGTTTTTAAATGAAGGTTTTTATTATTAAGGGAGAAAAACAATCCAAACCCACATGGCCCTGTGTGGAAAAAGTGTTTCCCCCTCCTGTTAAAACATAACTTAACTGGTTTATCACACCTGAGTTCAATTTCTCGAGCCACACCCAGGCCTGATTACTGACACACCTGTTCTCAATCAAGAAATCACTTCAATAGGACCTGCCTGACAAAGTGAAGGAGACCAGAAGATCCTCAGAAGATAGACATCATGCCGAGATCCGAAGATATTCAGGAACAAATGAGAAAGAAAGTAATTGAAATCTATCAGTCTGGAAAAGGTTCTAAAGCCATTTCTAAAGCTTTGGGACTCCAGAGAACCACAGTGAGAACCATTATCCACAAATGGAGAAAACATGGAACAGTGGTGAACCTTCCCAGGAGCGGCCGGCCGACCAAAATTACCCCGAGAGAGCAGCGACGACTCATCCGAGAGGTCACAAAAGACCCCACAACAACATCCAAAGAACTGCAGGCCTCACTTGCCTCAGTTCAGGTCAGTGTTCATGACTCCACCAGAAGAAAGAGACTCGGCAGAAATGGCTGCATGGCAGAGTTCCAAGACCAAAACCACCGCTGAGCAAAAACAACATTAAGGCTCATCTTGTTTTTTCCAGAAAACATCTTGATGATCCCCAAGACTTTTGGGAAAATACTCTGTGGACTGACGAGACCAAAGTTGAACTTTTTGGAAGGTGTGTGTCCCGTTACATCTGGCGTAAAAGTAACACCGCATTTCAGAAGAAGAACCTCATACCAACAGTAAAATATGGTGGTGGTAGTGTGATGGTCTGGGGCTGTTTTACTGCTTCAGGACCTGGAAGACTTGCTGTGATAAATGGAACCATGAATTCTACCGTCTACCAAAACATCCTGAAGGAGAACGTCCGGCCGTCTGTTCGTGACCTCAAGCTGAAGCCAACTTGGGTTCTGCAGCAGGACAATGATCCAAAACACACCAGCAAGTCCACCTCTGAAAGAAACCTCTGAAGGAAAACAAAATGAAGACTTTGGAGTGGCCTCGTCAAAGTCCTGACCTGAATCCTATTGAGATGCTGTGGCATGAACTTAAAAAGGAGGTTGGTGCTGGAAAACCCTCCAATGTGGCTGAATTCCAACAACTCTGTAAAGATGAGTCGGCCAACATTCCTCCACAGCTGGAAAAGACTCATTGCAAGTTATCACAAACGCTTGATTGCAGTTGTTGCTGCTGAGGGTGGTCCAAACAGACATGCAAAAAAATAAGAAATCAGGAAGGAAAAAGTCATACTCCATAGCATGTCGTCTATAAGTGCTCGGGCACTATGATAAAAAAAAGTCATATTTTGCACGACATGCTATAAGTATGACTTCCGTTCAAGTGATTGAAGCCAGCATAGTGGTGCACCGGTCAGCGTTGTCATCTCTAAGTCTGAAGGTAGTAGGTTCAGTTCCTGCCTGGAATTTTGTCTGTGGAATTTTCACGTTCCTGCAAAAAAAAATGTTTGTAAGTCATGACAAAAGGGGGGAATTGAACCCCAAACCTTCTTGCTGACAGGCAGCAGTGCTAACCACTGCACCACCAATCATTCCTGGATTTGGTCAGCATTGTGACAAATCTTTGGCTCACTGCATCCTATAACTCCACCGTCCACAAGTATTCATTCAAATGCGACCAAAATCGCCGCAGCCATTATTTGGTTAGTAGATATACATGTTTTCAAGGAGGTCTGCAGTGATATTAACTATCTTCCTCTAATGTGTTGTGAATGCAAAACTTTTTCAATTTCTCCAAACGTTTCAATTTCACTAAAAGTTGAATCAGCATCAACAGGTGGAAACTGAACCATTAACATCAACCTTGGTGAAGTAGAATCTTTTATCTGTTGAATTAATCAGACTTTCGGCTGAGTCTCTGGAAGCTCTGAGTGAACTCCGTGGTACACTTTCTCCTGCCACGACTCATTCTCTGGGGGCGAAGATAGTCCTGCGGTCTACGACGCCAACTCCCAGCTGGAAACGACCTCATGAAGATACGGGTTCGAGCCCCGCCGAGGTAACGCAACACACGAGGTTCACGGTTTACCCGCCGAGGTAACGCAACACACGAGGTTCACGGTTTACCCGCCGAGGTAACGCAACACACGAGGTTCACGGTTTACCCGCCGAGGTAACACACGAGGTTCACGGAGGGCGAGACCTCCTAAGGCAAGTCCCTGTAAGGGTAAGCCGTAAAAAAAAAGTCCAAAAGAGACTTTTTTTTTTCATCGTATACTGGTTGAGTTGCCTCACAGTGAGAACTAATTTGAGGCATGTCAGTTCAAAAAAAGGTCATCCTCCAAAAATTCATAAAAAAGTCATACTATAACATGTCTAAAATATAGAGAAAAAAAGTCATACTATAGCATGTCGTCTAAAATATGATCAAAAAGTCATACTATAGCATGTCGTCTAAAATATGAGAAAAAAAGTCATACTATAACATGTCTAAAATATGGAGAAAAAAAAAGTCATACCATAGCATGTCGTCCGAAATATGATAATAAAGTCATACTTTGGACTACATGATATAGTATGACATTTTTGCGCTATTTCTGACAACATGCTATAAGTATGACTTTCGTTCAGCTTATGTTAGCCAACACAGTGATGCAGCTGTCAGAGTTGTTGTCTCTCAGTCAAAAGGTCCGGGTTTCGATTCCCGCCTGCGACTTTCAACGTGAATTTCTTATTCCTGCAAAACTAATGACCTGAAAGTAATTTTTGTTGTCCATAATATGGATGACTAACTTATGCATGTTGTCCATAATGTAAAACATTACATTCAAGCAAGAACATGCAATCCTCCACACGATGTTCCAGACCCCCTATCGAACCCAGAAGCTCCTGATTGTGAGATGACAACGCTGGCTTGGAATTTCCACATTTTTGAAGACTTTCTTGCATGCTTATCTGACTTATATAACTTTTAAACATGTTAGGGAAGAGAGTTCAACGGTACAGTGGTTGGTGCTGTTGCCTCTCATTCAGAAGGTTCCAGGTTCGAGACTCTCCCGGGAAAGGATGACATTAACATCCTAAATGAAAATCCACGGCAAAGGCAAGAATTGAACCTGCAACCTTCTGACTCGGAGGCAACAACATTAACCATTACACCACCGTGCTTTCTTCAAGAAAATGTTTAAAAGTCATATAAGTAATATAAGTCAGACGAACATGCAATAGAGGCAGCACAACTTTGCAGTTGCTAGCGTTGTCATCTCACAGTCAGGAAGTACTGGGTTCGATCAGGGGCTTGGAACTCTGTCTGTGGAGGATTGCATGTTCTTGCTTGGAGTGTGACTTTGTCACAATTACGACTACATGATGTTTGTTTTACATCATGGACTATATGCATGATAACATGCATAAGTTAGTCATCCAAATTTTGGATGACATATTTAAATTTACTTATTACTATGCAGGAACATGCAAATTCCACATAGAAAGTCCCAGGCGGGGATCGAACCACGGACCTTTAGACTGTAAGACGACAACGCTGACAACTGCACTGTTGTGTTGCCTGAAATAATTTAAATGGAAGTCATATTTATAGCATGTCGTCTAAAATATGATCAAAAAGTCATACTATAGCATGTTGTCCATCTCTTTAGGGGGTGCTCCTGAGCCGTTTGGCCATGCCCACTCGCGACTCCACTAGAATACGAAATTTTTCACCGGGAGACATATGTATGTCCACTTTCATGAGTTTTTGAATATGATAAAGTCTGTATAACATACTGTACATGTGGCTGTGTGCTGGTCTCTTTGTCTAACAGTCAGTGATGAAGTCATGTCAGTATGAACATCTTATTTATTTACTTAGTTTTTCCTATTCATGATTTTTTTAATTTTTTTTATCAAGATTAAACTTAGTATTTTGAGAATCAGTGGTTTTGTTCCATGTCAGAGTTTATACTGCAACTCACTGCTGCCACCTACTGACTGGACTGTAAAGTAGAGAACGATGGACAGTAGCTGGATTATTAAAACGTGGTGTCACATTTGATTTAAAGTTGAGTTTCTTGTCACTCAGCAGCACTTCCTGGTCCACAGCAGATGGGTCCAACAGAACCAGAGTCGGTCTGATAGTGACTCACCGATATGAAGATGTTGAGCAGGTTCTCCAGCGTGGGCAGCTGAGGGATGAGCTTCTGCACCACTTTACTGAAAGCCTCGAAGATGGAGTGGTCGTATATACTGGTTAGATAAAAGCTGCAGAGATCAGAGACCAGAGGCGGAGTCAGGACGGATTCAACAAACACTACATTTCTATCATTCTTAGTTTTTACAGATATGAACAGAAACAAGTGACTCAAACTTAAAAAAGGAGCCTAATAATCTGCTGTAATTGTGGTCTGATATATATATATTCTCTGATTTAGTGCTCAGTGTCTTTGAATGTTTCCTACAGATGTCCAGATTTGACATTCAACACTGACATGAAAACAATACGTCACTTTAAGACATAAAAATGCATGTCAGTTTCAGTTTCGTTAATATCATATCAATAATTTACACAGATCCACTTTTACTTGTTGAGGGAAACTTTAGTGTTTGGAGAACGTTGTGAGAAGAAGTCTGAAGGCTGCTCTCATTTCATTGTGCAAAGATGTACATAATTTAATCAACATTTGATTCCATGTGATTCAAATATTTTTTATTAAATGATGTATATTGAGCTTTTTTTGGTACAAATATTAATTTCTAGATTATATTTATTGTATCTGATTTTCAAAATGTGACTAAGATTAAGATTAATAATGTTATTATAGCTTGTTATTCATATCAGTAACTTTAAGTAGGCTGTTGAACATATTTAGTATCAATATTAGGCTTGAAATAAGCAGATTAAATAGTCAGCTGGATTCATACACAATAAAAAGATATGACCCCCAAAAACAGGTCTTCTTGAATCTTCTTTTCTAATGAATGAGGGATTATTTTCAGATGGACCTCCAGAGAACTAATAAGAAGGAGTGACTTTAGCTAACAACACCGAGATAACTGATGGACACATTTTATTCACTTTGGATTTGATGAGAGAAGTTGAATGGGAGAGAGTGCAAGGACTCCTACAGGAGGAAGCTGGAGGCAAAACTCCAGCAGAACAACGTGAGGGAGGTGTGGACCGGTATGAAGGAGATTACTGGGTTCAAGGGGAGAGAGAGACAACCAGGGGGAACCTGGAGAGGAACAACCAGGGGGAACCTGGAGAGGAACAACCAGGGGGAACCTGGAGAGGAACAACCAGGGGGAACCTGGAGAGGAACAACCAGGGGGAACCTGGAGAGGTCCAATGAGCTAAACTGTTTCTTCAACAGGTTTAGTTCACCGCCCTCATCTGTCTCCTCCACACCTTACACCTCCCAAACACCTCTGCTGCCCCCCCCCCCCTCTGCTGCCTCCCCCTCCCCCTCTCTGCCCCCGCCCCCCCCTGGTGAGCTGCATAGAGCCCTCAATCTCAAAGGGCTCTTCCTCCATCGACACCATGACCCCCCCCACCCCCCTCTCTGTGACGACTGGCCAGGTTAGGAGACAGCTGGAGAGAATCCACCAGCGCAAGGCTGCAGGACCTGATGGCATCAGCCCCGTGGTCCTGAAGACCTGACGGCATCAGCCCCGTGGTCCTGAAGACCTGCGCCATCCAGCTGGCTGAGGTCCTACAACACCTCTTCAACCTGAGCCTGAAGCAGGAGGAGGTCCCGGTGCTGTGGAAGACATCCTGCCTGGTTCCTGTCCCCAAGAAGACGACTCCATCCGGCCTCAACGACTACCGACCGGTTGCCCTCACATCTCATGTGATGAAGGTGCTAGAGAGGCTGGTCTTGGCCCACCTCAGGTCTCTGGTGAAATCTTCACTGGACTCTCTACAATTTGCGTACCAGCCTCATGTGGGAGTGGACGACGCCATCATTTACCTGCTGCAACGAGCTCAGTCTCACCTGGATGGAACCGGTGACTCTGTGAGAATCACTTTCTTTGATTTCTCCAGTACATTCAACACCATCCAACCACTGCTGCTGAGTGAGAAGCTGCAGGTGGTGGGAGGTGGTAGTGGTGGTGGTGTGGGGGGGGGGTGGACATGTCCACCGTCTCCTGGATCACTGACTACCTGACAGACAGACCACAGTTTGTCCGTCTGGGCAGTGTGCTGTCTGATACGGTGGTCAGTGGTACTGGAGCTCCTCAGGGAACTGTTCTGTCTCCTTCCTGTTCACCTTCTACACAACTGACTTCCAGAACAACTCAGAGTCAAGACATCTGCAGAAGTTCTCTGATGACTCTGCAGTGGACGGATGTATAAGGGATGGACGGGAGGAGGAGTCAGTGGTCGGTGTATAAGGGATGGACGGGAGGAGGAGTCAGTGGACGGTGTATAAGGGATGGACGGGAGGAGGAGTCAGTGGTCGGTGTATAAGAGATGGACGGGAGGAGGAGTCAGTGGACGGTGTATAAGGGATGGACGGGAGGAGGAGTACAGGGCAGTAGTGGAGGACTTTGTGGAGTGGGCTGGTAGAAATCACCTCCTCCTGAACGTGGCCAAGACCAGAGAGATGGTGGTCGACTTCAGGAGGAAGACGACGGCTCCACAACCGCTGAGAGTTCTGGGAGAGGAGGTGGACATGGTGGAGGAGTACAAGTACCTGGTGTCTCCATGACAACAGACTGAACTGGAAGACCAACATCAACGCTGTCTACAAGAAGGTGATGAGTCAACTCTTTTTCTTGAGGAAACTTCGATCCTTCAATGTGTGCAGCGAGATGTTGGAGATGTTCTACCAGTCTGTTGTGGCCAGTGAACTGTACTTCACTGTGGTCTGCTGGGGGGGCAGCATTGGAGCCGGTGACACCAACAGACTTAACAAACTGGTTAAGAAGGCCGGCTCCATCATCGGCTACAAACTGGACAGTCTGGAAAAGGTGGTGGAGAGGAGGACGCTGAACAAACTATTATCCATATTGGATAATCCTGTCCACCCTCTCCACCACCTGCTGCAGGGACAGCGGAGGACGTTCTCCAAAAGATTCCTCCAGCTCTGCTGTCACAAGGACAGATACAGGAGATCATTCCTGATACAGGAGATCATTCCAGATACAGGAGATCATTCCTGATACAGGAGATCATTCCTGATACAGGAGATCATTCCTGATACAGGAGATTATTCCAGATACAGGAGATCATTCCTGATACAGGAGATCATTCCTGATACAGGAGATCATTCCAGATACAGGAGATCATTCCAGATACAGGAGATCATTCCTGATACAGGAGATTATTCCAGATACAGGAGATCATTCCTGATACAGGAGATCATTCCTGATACAGGAGATCATTCCAGATACAGGAGATCATTCCTGATACAGGAGATCATTCCTGATACAGGAGATCATTCCAGATACAGGAGATCATTCCAGATACAGGAGATCATTCCTGATACAGGAGATCATTCCTGATACAGGAGATCATTCCTGATACAGGAGATCATTCCAGATACAGGAGATCATTCCTGATACAGGAGATCATTCCTGATACAGGAGATCATTCCAGATACAGGAGATCATTCCTGATACAGGAGATCATTCCTGATACAGGAGATCATTCCAGATACAGGAGATCATTCCTGATACAGGAGATCATTCCTGCCGACCGCAATAACTCTGTACAATAACTCACCTCTGGCAAAATCCATCACACAACAATAACACTGTTGACTCTGTTTCTTGGTTGTTTATATATAATATATATAGATATATACTGTACTGTATATACTGTGCATTTTATATTTTATATTTTTTACTGCTATTTTATTGTTTTTCTATTATTCTATTATTATCTATTGATTCTGTATGCTGCTGTAGTGAAAAAATTTCCCCTCTGGGATTAATAAAGTAACTACCTAACCTAACCTAACTGTTGGAGCCGGAGGCTATTTGGAGCCGACCTCTAGTGGCACTCGCTGGTATTGCAGCTGAAGACACTTCTGGGTCGGAACCATTTTACATCCAGTCTGTGTTTTATATCCAGTCTGTGTTTTATGTTTTTCTAACCCTATGTTAAGTTTTAGGAGTCTATGTTTCATTTATAAATCTGTGTTATATGTAGATAATTGAGAGGACCTGCAGCCCACCTGAGGTGAATGCGCTCGAGGCCTGCGTCTGCCAGGTCGGTGTTGGCCCGTTTGTGGATGTCCCTCTGCTTCTCGATCTTGTGATCGTCCGACAGGCCGTCCACTTTGTGGATGAACACCTCAAAGTTGATGTTGGGGTTGACCCTGTAGGCGCGGGTCACGGTGAGGTGGAGTCTCCTCAGAGCCTCCACGTAGTCGTCCTGTCAGGAGGAAGAGGAACGATGACATCATAATACGATGACATCATAATAAACCCTACGTGACATTATAGTGTTGCTCCGTGTCCGGTCCGACCTGAGAGTCGATGACGAAGATGAGCGCTCCGGTGCCTCTGAAGATCATCTGGTAGTCGAAGGTGGGGTCAAAGAAGTCGATCTGTCCGGGGAAGTCCCAGATCTGGAAGCTGACGAAGGAGCTGCTGGAGACGTCCTCCCGGCAGATCTTATTGGTGCTCTCCAGGAACAGAGTCTCGTTGGGAGACATTTTATGGAAAACCACCTTCTGGATGGAGGACTTCCCGCTCCGTCTCAGGCCCATCAGGAGGATCCGAGGTTTGACCTCCCCGCTGAGAGCATCACTGAAGCCCAGAACTACAGAGGAGGGAGACACACCGTCAACCTGCACCTGTCAATCAGCTGGGACACATTCTACAGGAGCCCAGAGGGGACAAACCAAACACTGCTGCTGATGGGGGCCACCGAAGACTCTTACACGTTTGGAAGAGGAGGTTGTTTGCAATCTGCAACCTCACCACTGGATGTCACTAAATCCCACAAACTGCTTCTTTAACTTCATCTGTTTCTAACAACTGACCAGTTTACAGTTTCTCTGGTGGCAGTGACACATGTCAGTATCAGTTTTATCAACTTCCTCCACATTGAGGAACATCTTTCTGCTCTCAGTCTTTCTGCTGTAAACGTCGTCAGTCGGCGACTCTGGATGACATCAAACGATGAACCGCCAGTCGTTTTACAGTAAGTCAGTCAATAAGTCAGTGTTTGGTGGGAACAATACCTCCCACTGTGTCTCGACCCGCCAACTCCCATCATTACAAATGCGACATTCTTAGTTTTTACTCCAGCGTGGAGAGAAAGATCTGCAGAGCTGAAGGACACTGAGGCTGCAGCTGGTTTCAGGATTTCTCTTCTTCTAAACTCACTTTATAAAAGTCCACATCCATCCCTGTCCAAGTGGCTCTCTTCCTACAAACACCAGCAGCCAATCAGGGAGGACTACTGCAACAACATTCAAACAATTATCACAAGTTTAATTTTCATATTATTCAAATTATTTCTTTAAATGCAAAATTAAATACACTGCAACTGAAACTAGTTTGGAAACACAAGTCATACACACACCCCTTCATAATTCCTCCCATCCATGCACACACACACTGCCACTGTTTATAGCCATACCCTATCTAATTTAATTTTAAGTAATTAAAAAAAAAATTTAAGTTAACACTTTCTTACTTTCTTCTTCACTGCAATGTTAGTTACTATTAGCAGTATTATTATCACTAGTCTCAGCTTTTTCTGTTATCACTGGGAAAGCCAATGTTCTTTTACTACTGTGATTATTAATTATGTTTATTTAAATTTTTCTGCCCGTTCTCACTACAATGCACTTCCAGCTTATTTCATGTTTTTTTTGTCTTTTGATTTGTTATTCTATTTCTCCCTTTCTTGTAGTTGTGACTGTTTAGTCCTGTTGGTCTGTTTGCTTGTTTGTATTCTACTTTCTTGTTGCATTAACCATGTTATGTCAAGTCCTGTTTAATTTATAGACTCGTATGTCTTGCTTCACTAAAATAACTAAAAATGAACTAAGAAGCTCAGATGAAACATAAGAAGAGACTTGAGATTTCATTAGTACTTAACTTTGACCTTGAGCTGCAAGAAATTCTAATATTTTCTTCAGTATTTAATAAAGTGAGAATGTGTACTCATACAGTTTGAATGAAAAAGTTCTGGTTAATTTTTTAAATAATACAATATTCTTTTTAAAATGAGTGGAACAAGGTTTGAGCTCATTTTTATCAGCTGTTCCTTCTTCAATGACCTGATGATTGTACAGTCATCACATATTTCATATTAGTCTAACTTTGAACACTGTCGCTGTAAAAGCTTCAGCAACAACAAATAATCATTGAATAACTTGAAACTTATTAGAGTTTTCTCAGTATTTTACCCCACTGAAATATTTAATTCTGTCTGCTGTTTGAATGTCAAAGTCCATAAAGAAAATAAAGAAAAAGTTTTTATGATTTTATAAATAAGAGATTATAAGAGATTTTGCACTGATATGAAATCAGTAACAGCAGCAGTGTGTCTGTCAGCATATAAAACAATACAGTTCCCACTCAGTCACCTCTTCAGACGTTTTAAGCGGTCTGCAGCTCTGAACTTGAGGCTCAGTGACCTTCCTGAACAGCTCCGACCCACCTCCGTCCTCACAGCTCAGCTCGGCGTCACAAAACGCCTCCAGGTCGTCTTCATCGTCGTAATATCCAGCAGTGTCCTCCTCTTCCTCCTCTTCCTCCCCGCTCGGAGCCGTGGCCCTCTCCGTCGTCATGCTGCTTTCTTCACTGCTTTCTGCTCTGGATTCACGCAGCATGTGTTGTCCAGCTTTCCCACAACGTCATCTGATACTGGAGGGCCATGATGATGAACCTTCACTCCCTCTCAACCCCCCCTCCTCCCCTCCCCGCCCTCCCCCCTGCAGGCCCCAAATACTGCCCAGCACCCGGAGGGAGGAGGAGGAGGGGGGGGGTCAGTCAGCAGGGTGGCACTGACAATTAGTGCTATATGTTTTTATTTTAAATTAATTCAAGAAAACCTTTAAGATAGTTTTCTGATTTAGAATTTATAAAGAATATTATGGGACATGCTGTATATTATCTAAATGAATAAATGTTGTACTGAAATTAAGTAGTGGTGTCGGCAAACACGACCTTTAACCTGTTATTTTTTGTTGTCAAAAGTATTTTGCTTGTTTTTCAGCCTCTGTAATATAACCAAATGATCACCTGGTGCAAGGCTGCAACAAGGAGGGTCATCTACGGACCCCCGGAACAGAAATGTTATTGTTTTATTACAAATATACAGAGACTATATGTTGTTGGTGTATTATTCTTTGGGGGAACTAAAACTAGTCGGGATTTGTCTGCTGTCCACCTCACAAGACTTTGGGTTCAGATTCTGTCCGTCACCATCTTTGCTAGTTTGGAGCGGTTTGGAGCAGGACGTGACCATATTTGGACGAGCTGGGGGAGGAGCCAGAGGTGGACCTGACCGATCTGATTGGAAACCTGGAAATCAGCTCTGATTTTCCTACAGGTTCCTCTTTAAAGCCTTTGGAAGATGTGAAGGGCGACGTGTTGCTTCACTTGGCTGCTTTGAAGCTGCTTGGAAGGGAAGTCGGAGGGTTTTGAAGGACAGAAATTGCTCAGGACGATGGTGGTTGGCATTTGACCGTGGAAATGGGAGGGATGGTAAACAGCTCTGACAGTTTTACAATTGACTGCTTTGGAGGTTTTGAAAGCTGAATTGGGCGACGTTGTACTCCACTTTCCTTCTTTGGAGCTTTGGGAATCGGTGAGGGGGAAGTCTGATTGTTTGGAAGTCGTGAGATTGCTCGTGATGGTGTTGGTTGGCATCTGTTCGTGGAAATGGGAAGGAGGGTATTCTTCTCTGGCGGTTTCACAAGTGGCCGATTTGGACGTTTTGAAAGCTTTGGGCGTGGAGTCTTTTTACGAAAGTCAGTGAACGTGGGGGCGGAGCTTAACAGGTGCTTTGGGCGGCGTGGGGACGGGTCTTTAGAAGGTGGAATCAGTAATGTAGAAATGGATGATTGGGAAGTGTGATCCTTTGGAGGCTCTGAAATGGGAGTCAGTAGGTGTTTGTATGTTGCAATGGGTGAATGGGAAGTCTGATTCATTGGGGGTACTGAAACTGGTAGGAATTTGTAGGTGGGAACCGGTGGGAGGGGAACCAGCTGCGATTGGATGCATTGTCCTTGTCTTGGCTCTTTTGGAACTAGAGAAATGGGGAGGGATGGAGTCATTTGGCGTTTGTTTGAGGGGGAGGAGGAGAGGGGGATCAGCTGAGGTGTCTCACCTCGCATTTTATTTGGCTTCTTTAGA
This sequence comes from Brachyistius frenatus, assembly GCF_029030835.1. NCBI lineage: Eukaryota > Metazoa > Chordata > Actinopteri > Embiotocidae > Brachyistius > Brachyistius frenatus. Next base: position 267,021 of record NW_027210849.1, on the reverse strand, counting down.
GCCTCTGAAATCGGTGAGGATAGAGGATGATGGTGTCTGTTTGTGGAAACTTTGGGGTCCTTTAAAGACTTTTTAAGATAATTGTCAGGGGATGGGACCGCCACCTTTGCTGGTCCCATCAATCTCATTGCATGCTTGTTTAGTTTTGTCTCAAGGACAACGGCTGTTATACTTGGACACGTGGCGTGGTGCTTTAACAGGTTGAAACTCCTCCTTCCGAAGGAAGTTGTAAACGCTTTCTTTTGAATGTACAAACTTCACCATGTTTGAATGGCTGCTGAGGATTGGAAGGTTTCTACAGGTGTTTGTCAGGTGTTCCGGTCTGTGTTGCAGTATTTATACCAATAAACATTCCGATGACATCACAATGGCTGTAATGGCTGCTACATCACTGAATTCCATTGCGAGGCCACGCCCTTCGTTACTGTTGCTACGCCAAAAAAGGGGCGGGGCATTCTCAATGAGCCCTGCTGATGAAGTAATTTACTGCTGTAAAAGTTACAATCTGATTCTATCCATAAACCCAAATTGTGACTGAAACCTACTAAAATCACAGTCTTTGTCTGGGAAGGGTTTTTTTCTCATGAAATGCCGACTGTCACTCATCACCTCAGTGAAATGCAACAATGAAGGCTTTTACATGAAAGCCCAACATCAACTGCTGCCCTCTCGTGGTGCTTTGCAGACAAATAACACTGATTTAAATACAAACCCTCAACTCCTCCAGCTTTTTTACTTAAATACAGCATCAGATATTTTTACATTAGTCTTTGGTTGCTCTTCTCTAAGTGAACGTATCTTAGGTAGGTAGGTAGGTAGGTATATACTTTATTAATCCCCGAGGGGAAATTTTTTCGCCACAGCAGCATACATACAGGAGCAATAATAGAAACAATAGAATAAAATAATAATAGAATAGAATAATATAATAGAAAAGCAATAAAATAAAAAATATAAATATAAAATATAAAATGCACAGTACATACAGTATATATACAGTACATTAAATATCTATATATATTATATACAACAAACCAATAAACACAGTCAACATATACAGTATATATATATATATATACATATATATATATATATACATACATACAGTACAGTATATATCTATATATATTATATACATATAATATACAAGCAACCAAGAAACACAGTCAACAGTGTTATTGTACTGTGATGGATTTTGCCAGAGGTGAGTTATTGTAAAGTCTTATGGCAGTGGGCAGGAATGATCTCCTGTATCTGGAATGATCTCCTGTATCAGGAATGATCTCCTGTATCAGGAATGATCTCCTGTATCTGGAATGATCTCCTGTATCAGGAATTATCTCCTGTATCAGGAATGATCTCCTGTAACAGGAATGATCTCCTGTAACAGGAATGATCTCCTGTAACAGGAATGATCTCCTGTATCTGGAATGATCTCCTGTAACAGGAATGATCTCCTGTATCTGGAATGATCTCCTGTATCTGGAATGATCTCCTGTATCTGGAATGATCTCCTGTATCTGGAATGATCTCCTGTATCAGGAATGATCTCCTGTATCTGGAATGATCTCCTGTATCAGGAATGATCTCCTGTATCTGGAATGATCTCCTGTATCTGTCCTTGTGACAGCAGAGCTGGAGGAATCTGTTAGAGAAAGTGCTCCGCTGTCCCTGCAGCAGGTGGTTGAGAGGGTGGACAGGATTATCCAAGATGGACAATAGTTTGTTCAGCATCCTCCTCTCCACCACCTTTTCCAGGCTGTCCAGTTTGTAGCCGATGATGGAGCCGGCCTTCTTAACCAGCTTGTTAAGTCTGTTGGTGTCACCGGCTCCAATGCTGCTCCCCCAGCAGACCACAGTGAAGTACAGTTCACTGGCCACAACAGACTGGTAGAACATCTCCAACATCTCGCTGCACACATTGAAGGATCGAAGTTTCCTCAAGAAAAAGAGTCGACTCATCACCTTCTTGTAGACAGCATTGATGTTGGTCTTCCAGTTCAGTCTGTTGTCATGGAGACACCAGGTACTTGTACTCCTCAACCATGTCCACCTCCTCTCCCAGAACTCTCAGCGGTTGTGGAGCCGTCGTCTTCCTCCTGAAGTCGACCACCATCTCTCTGGTCTTGGCCACGTTCAGGAGCAGGTGATTCCTTCCCGCCCACTCCACAAAGTCCTCCACTACTGCCCTGTACTCCTCCTCCCGTCCATCCCTTATACACCGACCACTGACTCCTCCTCCCGTCCATCCCTTATACACCGACCACTGACTCCTCCTCCCGTCCATCCCTTATACATCCGACCACTGCAGAGTCATCAGAGAACTTCTGCAGATGGCAGGACTCTGAGTTGTTCTGGAAGTCAGTTGTGTAGAAGGTGAACAGGAAGGAGACAGAACAGTTCCCTGAGGAGCTCCAGTACCACTGACCACCGTATCAGACAGCACACTGCCCAGACGGACAAACTTATCATTATTGTAACATTATTTTATTCAAACACTTTTTGGACCAGACTGTCATCCAACACAAATGTAGACTCAAATATTTACATTGTTTATTTACATTTAAATTATTTGGGATGTAAATGAAACTTTTATTTGAGTAAAACTCAACAAGACCGAACTGCTCTTCCTTCCAGGGAAAGACTCTCCCACCCTCGACCTGACTACAACCTTCAACAACTCTGTTATCCCGACCCTGACTGATAAGAACCTCGCAGACACTCGACTTTAACCTCCTAGATTCACTCACACTACTCCGCTCCTCCTCCTCTTCCTCCTCCTCCTTCTTCTCCTCTTCCTCCTTTACCTTGAACAGTAGAACTTTAGTATCTTAAAATGGAACTTACTAATAGAACTTTGTAGTTTGGCTTTCTTGAAGAAATTGTATTTTCTTGATTCTTGTTGTTCTGGTTTTGAACCCTCATGGTTGAAATGAACTTATTGTAAGTCGCTTTGGAGAAAAGAGTCAGATAAATGAAATGTAATGGGAAAAAATTCAGATGTTCACTGAAATGAATGCCATATTACATAGTTTTTTTCTAAAAATGGACTTTGAACCTAACAAAGCCAAAGTTTGGTCCTTCAGGTTAAATCGTCGGATTTCAGCTTTGCGATTAAAAAGACACTTTATTTTATGTACAGCTGATCTTCTTCAGTGACACAGTGAGTCTGACATCATTCAGTAATTCATAATTAACAATTCAGCTCAACACTTACATCATATAATATAATATAATATCTCAGGAGCCACTTTGAGGGACCTTCTTCAAACTTGTCCCAAATGTTCAGTTGGATTTAAGAAAGAGTTTGGTAATCAAAGTTCAAAGGTCAGTATGACCTCACATCTGTCCTTATTCACCCATTCCATTCATGAACACAAAATATTTAACTCATTAAATGAATAGAATCATTACAGAAGGGTGGATCATGAAATAAAAACAAATCCAAATGCTGGAGCAGTTTCTTCATGACAGAATTAAGAGTTGAAAAACAGATAATAAAATTAAAATGTTCATAATTGCACAAATTTACTGAATGGTTCTCCTTCCACGATGTAACTGATCAATGGTGACTTGAAGTGAATCTGAATATCTGTTTGGAGGTGGAATAAAATATGATGATGATGAACATGTGAGACTTGTCTTCAACACACACACACACACACACACACACACACACACACACACACACACACACACACACACACACACACACTGTGTTTCATCGTACCATGTGTTCAGCCTCAGACTCAGGAACGACATTTAATCACCGTTTTATAATCACAACTCTTCCAGGAAGAAAATGTCAAGCAGATTTTTGTGTCTCCATTTACACCACTCATTAAAAGAGTGATGACTTCCACACACACACACACACACACACACACACACACACACACACACACACACACACACACACACACACACACACACACACACACACACACACACACCAGGTACACCAGGTACACCAGTTAACAGACCACAGATCTGGTGAATATGGAAGCGATTAGCTGGAGGCCACAGGGAGCGAGGTCCTCTGAACACACACACAGACACACACACACACACACACACACACACACACACACACACACACACACACACACACACACACACACACACACACACACGGGCAAGTATTGACGTGTCCTCCAAACACAGCCATACACTCACCTTTTCAAGATCTTCGTTTGCTTCATGAAATCAGCCACAGGAAACAGGAAGTCATTCTTCTTCTTCAACAGTCAGCTTGTGTACATTCATGTGCCTATAAGTCGGCTTGATTTCAGAAATCACAGCGTTGTGGCTGCTAGTTTGAATTTGTGTGTCCCACCAACCTGAAGGTGTTTCCATCAGGTAGAACAGCTCAGAAACAGCTCCGATCACTGAGACGACTCCGATCTGCAGAGAAGTGTTTGTGTGTAAACGTGAGTTTAACGTGAGAAGTGTTGGTGATGAACATGAAGGAGAGCTGCTTCAGTAATCAGAGCACACGCACTCCGAAACACGTGTTCTCACTCAGAAGAGGAAGTGAGGAGGAACTTTCATTTGAAACAGAAACCGTCTGAACATCTGGAAACTCTTCCACCTCTTGAACCCCCCTCCCCCCTCCAGTCCACCCATCCCCTTACCCCCCCCCCCCGTCCTCCCTCCTTCTCCTCTTCTGTCTGCAGGACACTGAAATGTTTGCGTGCAAATGAAGAGATGCACAGCAGGCGAGAAGCTCCTGACCTCCACACCAAGTGGCAGGTAGTGGTACTGCAGCCCTGTGCAAACATCCTTTCATGTTGTTTCAGAGGAAGACACACCGGGCCGAGTTTTAATGAGCTCGGTGCAGGTCAGTTCCTGATCCACTTCACTAAGGTGCAGGTTTAAAGGGATGTTTTGGACATGAAATAAACCAGTGAGAGTGTTATCTCCCTTTGACAGCCCGGTGTGAACCCGACCCACTGTCACTGCATGAATATGGGTCTGTCCACCCTCTATATCTTGGTTGTTTGCAGTCGTTCCATCCTACTCGGCATTGACCTCAAGTTCATTTGAACTAATCAGACACTCTTTTTCTCTTCCACCGCTGCGACGACCTACCGGGTCCACCGAACAGTTGTTTCCCGACTACAGCTTATTTTTAAAGTTGTTTTTAATGAGCGCCAGCAGCAGTTCATCCGGAGTTGTGCTCTTCACGGTCACCAGCCGACCAATCATAGTGATAGAGGGGCGGGACATCCGCAGTGACCCACCGACACTGGTCTCTGATTGGTTCGCCCTTCAGAGCGGCTGAGCGAACACTAATAGAGTTGAGTTCCAGACCTTATTCTCAGAGAAGAAACCTGAAGCTGTGAGTGACAGTTGGAGCCGACGGCCGACACGCTGGATCGTTGTTACGACGGAAGAAAAAAAACTCTTCTTCTGCTCTGTCCACATTCATCTACATCAGCCACTGCTTTGCTTAATATCAGCTGCTTATTATATCATGTTTGAACATTGTGTGAAATGTTTCTGTTGAGGTTGTGAGGTGGAACCCAGCTCACCTGCAGGTTCCACGTCAGACCCTATTTGTCTCGGCATCACTGACCAAGAAGTGCTTTCATAAAAAACATGCTCAGCACTATCATTCAATGTACCTACATTCGTAAAGATATTTAATATCATGGCCTGTTTTCTTCGTTTTATATTATATTATATTATATTTTTATTTTGGTAATTGTGAGGCTTTATAATGTGCATTGATTGGTTGGTTTTTCAAACTCTGACTATAACTCAGTTGAAACCACTTCCTGTCTGAGTTGTTTGTCCTGTGCAGCAGTTTAAACGTGTGACTGATTATTGTTATTATTAATATAATCAGTATTCAGTTCTTCTCTGTACCGGACTGACCCGTTCAGGTCCGGCCCTACTGTCTGGATCAGACCACGCCCTCCCCCGTGACGTCACCAGGGCTTCCCAGCCAGAGGAGCTGCTGACCGAGTCGGAGCCTTCAGAGGAGGAGGACCTCCGGATGTGTGGACGTGGTCTCCGATAGACTCTCGCGAACTTCTCTGAACTTTAGTTTCCTCTCTTTAACTAACCTGGACGTGTTATGACCGCAGACCACCTGGACCGGACCGGACCGGACACCGAGGACGACCAGAGCCGCTCTGCACGCTGACCGGACGCTCCGTCGACACGCACATGTGTGCCGCTTCTACCCGCCTGTCGGTTCGGACCGTCCTCTCCCAGCCTGGAGGGTTCTGGATCATCTGGAGGTTCCGGGAGGAGATCAGAGAGGAATCATGGGAAACCGGCAGCGGAGGGAAGCGTCGCATCTGTGGCTGCTGATCCTGTCCGCGGTGTCGGTGTCGGTCGGTGGATTCCCCTCGAACCCAAAGAGGGACATCAGCAGAGACACTAACAGCTCCGTCACACAGGTGAGTGCGATTCAACTACATTACCTGCAGACCTGAAGCAGTTTATTATAGTTCAGACCTGGAACAGTTTATCACAGGTCTGTCCTGTACTCTGAAGAGATTAGAAAAGTAACTGAGATGTATTACTATGGTTGGTTGGATGATGGTTGGTTGGATGGATGGATGGTTGTTTGGTTGGTTGGTTGGATGATGGTTGGTTGGTTGGAGGTTGGATGATGGTTGGTTGTTTGGTTGGTTGGTTGGTTGGTTGGTTGGATGATGGTTGGTTGGTTGGAGGTTAGATGATGGTTGGTTGGATGATGGATGGATGGATGATGGTTGGTTGGATGATGATGGTTGGTTGGTTGGAGGTTGGATGATGGTTGGTTGGTTGGATGATGGATGGATGATGGTTGGTTGGATGATGATGGTTGGATGGATGGTTGTTGGAGGTTAGATGATGGTTGGTTGGATGATGGTTGGTTGGATGATGGTGGTTGGATGATAATGGTTGGTTGGTTGGTTGGTTGGTTGGATGATGGTTGGTTGGTTGGATGATGATGGTTGGATGGATGGATGATGATGTTGGTTGGATGGTTGGTTGGATGATGGTTGGATGGATGGATTGGTTGGTTGGTTGGAGGGTTGGTTGGTTGGAGATGATGGTTGGTTGGGTTGGTTGGTTGGTTGGTTGGATGATGGTTGGTTGGTTGGAGGTTAGATGATGGTTGGTTGGTTGGTTGGTTGGTTGGATGATGATGGTTGGTTGGTTGGATGATGGATGGATGATGGTTGGTTGGATGATGATGGTTGGATGGATGGTTGTTGGAGGTTAGATGATGGTTGGTTGGATGATGGTTGGTTGGATGATGGTGGTTGGATGATAATGGTTGGTTGGTTGGAGGTTGGATGATGGTTGGTTGGATGATGGATGGATGGATGATGGTTGGTTGGATGATGATGGTTGGATGGATGGTTGGTTGGTTGGTTGGAGGTTAGATGATGGTTGGTTGGATGATGGTTGGTTGGATGATGGTGGTTGGATGGATGGATGGTTGGTTGGATGATGATGGTTGGTTGGAGGTTAGATGATGGTTGGTTGGATGATGATGGTTGGTTGGAGGTTAGATGATGGTTGGTTGGATGATGGATGGATGGTCTTCATTTCTGTGCACTGAATAAGATCTGATCTGAGAGCAGGTGTCTTCTGTTTATCTGTCTGTCCTTCATGTGTCGTCCTCTCTGTGGTAATTAAATCCTCTTAATGCCTCCACATCAGATGATTAACGTCTTCATTCTGCAGTAGACATTTGATGTCATGTACATTGTGCTGAATGTTGAGTCTTCCTTTCGGTAATTGTTTTATCATTGTAAAACGGTCTTCAGTGTAAACAGGATGGTTCAGTTGGTTGTTTGTTCATTATTGTGGAGGACGGACTTCATTCTTCGCACCGAATGTGGAGCTAAAAGAGTTTTTCTTGATTCCATCAGTGAGTTTCTGAAAGTTTTGATCACTTCCTGTCTTCATATTGTTCAGTCTGCTTCTACAACTCTGTCCCTGAATGCCTCACCGCATCCTCAACGGATTCAGTCGGGTTACACGGCGGGAGCACCGCAGAGGAAAGGCCAACGTTGAGTCCCTGTTCAGTCCAGACGCTGTTCAGAGAGGACGTTACTGTCAGAATAAGAGGTTTTTTTTAACGTTATGAAGTCACCAAGGTCTGAAAGTTATTTATTGAAGTTTGGTGTGAATGGAACCGACTGAATGTCCTTTAAATGTCCCGGCTTCGTCTCTCTGAGTCGTCCCTCTCTGGAGCGCTGCACTATCTGAATGTGTAAAGTTTCATGTTCACAGGATCAGAAACATGAGCCACAGCTGGTGTTCCTGCTCCGAGTCTATTTTTTATTTTAATAAGTTGTCTGCTGAGTATTTTGGTTTCTGCATGCAGACTGCTCTAAGAGTACCTGAACGTTGCACTGAGAGTACCTGAACGTTGCTCTGAGAGTACCTGAACGTTGCACTGAGAGTACCTGAACGTTGCACTGAGAGTACCTGAACGTTGCTCTGAGAGTACCTGAACGTTGCTCTGAGAGTACCTGAACGTTGCACTGAGTACCTGAACGTTGCTCTGAGAGTACCTGAACGTTGCACTGAGAGTACCTGAACGTTACACTGAGAGTACCTGAACGTTACTCTGAGAGTACCTGAACGTTACACTGAGAGTACCTGAACGTTGCTCTGAGAGTACCTGAACGTTGCTGAGAGTACCTGAACGTTACACTGAGAGTACCTGAACGTTGCTCTGAGAGTACCTGAACGTTGCTCTGAGAGTACCTGAACGTTGCTGAGAGTACCTGAACGTTGCTCTGAGAGTACCTGAACGTTACACTGAGAGTACCTGAACGTTGCTGAGAGTACCTGAACGTTACACTGAGAGTACCTGAACGTTGCTGAGAGTACCTGAACGTTACACTGAGAGTACCTGAACGTTGCTGAGAGTACCTGAACGTTACACTGAGAGTACCTGAACGTTGCTCTGCTAACAGGCTGCGTTCACCAAACCTTCCGTTGGACATTGTAGTAGATTTAAAAGCTGAAACACACTTCTGATTGTTTGCGTCACGGCTCTGCTGGTTGTGCTTCATCCCTGCAGCCTCAGACGGACGTAACACTGCAGTCTTCTGTACGTCTCACTTCCCTCTGGACTCGGAGCCTCGACTCGCTCCATCAACTCAACATTTTACAGACACTTTACTCATTCTGCAGCCGGACTGTGAACAGGAGAGACATTGAGCGGAAAACTTTCTCTAAAAACCTCCATGAGGGCGGAGGCGTGCCGGCTTCAACCAGTCGTCCCGGCTGCAGGCCGTCCTTCACTTCCTCCCCAGAGACACGCCGCCACATTCAGAGGAGGGCGTCGGATTCTTCAGCCGGGTCGAGGTCACAGCAGTTAGTGTTTTACTGCGAGAGGATGGATCTCAAATGTCCAGTGGCTTTAAGAGACTGAAATATTATCGTCTATGTTCCAGGGTTTTGTTTCCAATTCTCCACATTAATTCCAAAATAGTAAAAAATAGAAGTTTAGATAACAAAAAAAGATTTTTAGCATTAACATTCACACAGCTTATTTAGTGTTGAATAAATGAAGTAAATGGATAAATATCAATGGAGAGCTGTTTATTGACGACATTTTTTTTTAAGAAACTAATATTAAAAGAAAGTAAATGATGCTTTCCAAGAATCCCACTGTGACATGAGAATCAGTTAAAACAGAGGTGAACGTCAGGTGAGCTGGTCCCGGACCGACGGAGCTGTGCTTCATGATGCAGCGGATCAGCCGCAGGGACGCCTCGTCCTTCCCCGGATCCTCCGGAGGTACCGGCTGATGTTCCACTCGGACACAGAAACACTCATTCAGTCTCATCCACATGCAGTGGCAATATTCAGTGTTCTGGATGCACACATGGTGTCAATCTGTTCAAAGAGGAATTCATCTCATTTCTGGAGTTTCATTTTAAACCTTTTTATTTATACCTTTTATATAAATTCACTTCTTAAATCTGAATATTTCTGAATCCCGTCATGATTCTGATTAGAAACATAAAGTTGTTAAAAATGAAACTCAGAGCTGTAAAAACATTTTGTTCGCTGATATTTGATTCACGGATCTTTATTGTTGTCACCACAGTTCCATTTTTTACTTCTCGGTATCGTGATGCTGTCGATGGAGTCATGATTCATTTTCCAGTGTTGGTGGAAAGTTTGATGAATGAGCAGCTGTTCAACATCCAACAAGAGGAAGCTGGAATCCAGCAGACAGTCTGGAGAGCTGCTGACACATGGAACCACCTCCAATCAGGATGGAGAATCAACGGGAACATCATCTTCATCATCACCATCTTCATCATCTTCATCACCGTCATCATCTTCATCATCAGGGCCGGCCGGCACGTGATCTTTTCAAATTGAAAAGTTATCTTTTCAAAATAAAAGAGTGAATGCACGTGAACTCCAGACGGAGGGGACGTGAAGGAAGTGATGTCATGAAGTCATGTGGACAGACAGTAAAATACATAATGAACATGAAAACATAAAGAAACGCTTCCACAATAAAACATGCATGTTTTTGTAATTTAATCTCTTGTGATACAAAATGTGTGTTGTGTTTGTTATCGTTCACATAAAAGAAGCTGATTCAGCTGGTTTGGGTGGAGCTCAGCTATGTGAATAAATGTTACTGAACAGAGGAAAAAGGTTGGAGACCCTTTCCGCTTAATTGTCTTATATAATCACCGTCCTCCTCCTCTCCCAGGCGTTATGGGAGCATCGCCATGGAGACCAGCAGCAGCACCTGGAGGAGCTCCAGGAGGAGAACCTGCTGCAGACTCTGTCCTCCTGGTCACAGCAGCGTCCCCCGGCTGTCCTCCCTGCTGCTGAAGACCAGACGGACTCCGAGTCCTTCATCCTCGATCTGAGGAACTTCCCCGAGCTGGTCAACGCCGACATCGGTTCGCACAACCCCAACATCCAGGTACTTCTCCGTTGTCATGGAAACGGTTGTTCGTCTCCTCGTGGTGCATCAGATGCAGGTTTTCCAGGGAGGAACTCTCCTGCTCCTCCCAGCAGCCGGTTCGAGTCAGCGCAGCGTCTAACGTTACCGCTGACAGCGGGGGGGCTCAGACTCGTCCACAAACCTCTGACAAACAACGTGAAGATACGAAACATGAGAGCCAGATATGAAAGGTCGAAGGGTCGGTTTCACCGGCAGAACAAACTAATGACAAACATGGTTTAAACATGTATGTGGGGAGGCTCTCTGAAGCCTGGAGTGGGGGGGGGGGGTGGGGGGGCATTCATGCGTTTGTGTTGAGACGAGGATGTTCTGTGATTCCAGATGTTCGATGTTTGATAATCGATTAATTATCATCCGTCTGGCTAACGAGACGTCAGAGATTTGATGAATCCTGGTGATGATGATGATGAAGAAGATGACTCCAGATAGAACAGTGAATCCCGGTGTGTGTGTGTGTGTGCGTGACTCCAGACAGAACAGTGTGTTGTTGGTCGTCTAGGTAACCATCGAGGTGGTGGACGACTCCCCGACGGAGGTGGAGATGGACCTGGCCGCGGAGGGCCAGCGCAGCGACTGGTCCCTCTCCTCCTCCCAGTGGCTCGACAGACACAAGAAGCTGTTCTGGCCGCTGTTCTGGGAGTACCCGGAGCAGGCGGAGAACGGGCTGGACGGAGCCGGTTCAGAGAACCCGCCTGAGGACAACTACGACCCGGAGGACCCGGTCCTGAGCGGGGTGGGCGGAGACTGGGGGCGGCGCTGGAACAACGAATGGGACACCAACGATAACTTCGGTAAGAACTCAAAACCATAAAATGTTTGAGGTCCGGACGTCATCTGATGAATCGGTTCATGGTTAGAAAACGTTGAGACTTCCTGTCCGGGAACATCTCTGGTTTCTCTTCGGACCTGAAACTTAAGCAGAGAGTGAAACCAGCTGTGAGCGGGGTGTTGTCATGTTGGAGAACCCTGTTGCCATGGTGACACAGTTCAGAAATGTTTTCATTCTCAGAAGATCCCGGTTTGATATAAACTCTGATGTTTCGTCCTCGGAGGAATCC